>NW_028318107.1:1262222-1420000 GCF_062004578.1 Staurois parvus | reverse complement strand
TCTTCTGTGCAATTTTGTTTTTTTACTGTACGGACTTTAACCAGCTCCACAAGATGTGGTTTTCATATGATGTACAACAGTGTAATGATTAATTCTGTGTATAGATATATTTAAAAAAAAATATAAAACACTTTCCTGTTTTATAAGTGATCACATTCCCTCTGTGCTCAGCTGCATAAGAGCTGGGGGAGGAGAAACGGCAGTACACTGATCTTCCCAGCACAGCTAGAGAACTGACCATGCTGTGTTCTCAAGCCTGGTGTAGTCAGTTCTTAATAGGAAAGCAGAGGGACTGGCAGGAAAACCAGGGATCTCGCACAGAGGAAGCAATACAAAGAGGACAGGAGACTTCTTCATACAAGTACATGGTACAGCCGGCACAGATCAGGAATAGGAAACGTTGGCGTTACATATTCTCTAACAGTGTACAGCACACCAGGAACGTTGGACACCCATCCGATATCATATGATCGAATGCTTTTTATTCTAACATTTGAAAACAGGACACGTTTGGAGACAATGGTTAGAATGAAATATATTTTATTGATCAATTATTTATTGTCAGATATCAGAAGAAATGAGTTTGTCTAATGGTTAAGAAAAAAGAGCAAAGTACATAAACTTTATAATATAACAGACAATGCGATATTGTAGTAGCATCAAAAGCAATACATTTTAGGAAGTTGATATATATATCCTGTATATAGATAGAGAGAGAGAAAAACCATAATATAGAAATTATAATATAATATAAGCAATATGGTAGCATTGAGGAAAATCACTTTAAATGGAGAATTCTTACATCCCATCCCATCTGATCTGCCCCAGTCCCCCCCCCCAATGTGAAATGTTTTTTATTTATTTTTAAGTTTTCTAAATCAGTTTAATTACCTGAGTCTGCAGCCCACCTCTGGGCCTCTTCCAGGAGTGGAGATCAGTGATCTGGCACTACAGACTATATGAGCTGCCAGTTTGCAAATGGGGGTCCATGCTGCTCAGCCAATGGGAAATGTCCATTTCACCCAGGCAGTGATGCGACTACCTGAAGAAGGACCCTTCTGTTTTGCAGTCTAGATCAGTGGTCTTCAAGGTGCAGCCCTTTGCTTGCTTTCACTGAGCCATTGGAGCACTATTTCATTCACTGACACCAAGGAAGGGGCACAATTCCTCCCAATAACACCAACGATGGGGAAAAGTGCCTCCCAATGACACCAAAAATGAGGCCCAATGACACCAATGATGGGACACAATGACACCAATAATGGGGCACAATTCCTCCCAATGACACCAACAATGGGGCCCAATGACACCAATGATGGGGAACAATTTTTGCTAATGACATAAACAATGGAGCAAAACTCCTACCAATGACACCAATGATGGTGCACTACTCCTACCAATGATACCTATGATGGGACACAATTCCTACCAATGACAGCAATGGTGAGGCACAATGACACCAATGATGGGGTGCAATTCCTCCCAAGGGCAACAATAATGGCGCACAATTTCTATCAATGACTCTAACAGCGGGGACCAATGACACAAATGATGGGGCACTATTTCTTTCACTGACACCAAAGATGAGGCATTGTTTACTCCAACTGATACTGGGACATTTTCCACTCCCAATGGCCACAGTGCATCCCCTAAAGACTGAAGGAAAGTAAACTGGCTCTTTTTTTTAGAAATTTTGGAGACCCCTGCTTTAGATGATAAGACTTGGGGCTCAGCATGTCACATGGCCAGGGATTTAGATTTTTAAAAAGGCACATTTAGATTAGGTCTCATGCACACTGGATATTTTTAAAGCTGCTCTTAGGGACATTTGGCGTTTTTTTTTTCTGCCTCTAATTGTGCCTAAATACCTCTAGCGTTTTCTGTGCCGATACACCATTGCCAGGAGGAAAAGCTTCTAGAGAAGATGGTCAAAGCATCCAGTGTGCATGAGGGCTTAGGTTTTTTTTTCTGCTGCAGCAATTATTTAGGGATGATGGGATATGTCTGTCACATGACAGAATGCCTAGGCTCTGGCTATGGTCGCAATATCAGAAAACATACATAAAAAGTCCATAGAGTCCATGGCATGAGCACTACATAGTGGCAGCTCCCCATAGGATGAAGCAATAGTCTGTGGAAATATAAAAAGAAACACAAGGGGGCGCCAGCCTAAGTTTATTAAAATGAGCCAAATTACTACTCACAACTGAGGTAAGTATATGGGCGTGTATCGGGTCCCAAAAGGACATATGCAAGGGCTGGCTTGTGTCCACTGGGCCCAGGCACTGAAGGTCTGGTTTAACGTGGGCCGTCAGTCGGGAACTCCATAACCACTGTGGAATGCACGGAAGACTGGGCCGGAGGCAACATCCAATAGGAATGCGAGGACGAGTCAGGTGACGCGTTTCAAAGCTTCCATTTTTTCTTCAGACCAATACAAGCTGAAGTAAGAGATGCGCCACTGAAAATCAATTCCCTTGCATAGTGTATAAGAAATGTATACATGTAATCCACGAATCAATTGTATTGCCTCTGGCAAAGTCTTCTGTGCATTCCACAGTGGTTATGGAGTTCCCAACTGATGACCCACATTTACACCAGACCTTCGGTGCTCGGGCTCCAGTGGACACACACCGGCCCCTGCATATGTCCTTTTGGGACCCGATAAACACCCATTGAAAGTAGGTAGGTGGTCTTTTTCCTTTATTCCATGGGGGCCCCCTCCAGATACCAACAGTCACCTCAGTTGCGATTGCAAACACTTCAGTTTTATTGGCATAACATCCGGGTTATTATACTGTAGTCTTCGGGCAAACACACCCTCAGACCATCCAATCAAATACATGGACATTTTTTTACCTTAACTCAATTATTTGTATGAGGTTTGCATTTACACTCTTCTGCTTTATCTATCATACCATATCTGGTCTAACGCCCAGACCATGGCTGTAATCTGACCCAACGCCCAGACCATGACTGTAATCTGACCCAACACCCAAGACCATGACTGTAATCTGACCCAACGCCCAGACCATGGCTGTAATCTGACCCAACGCCCAGACCATGACTGTAATCTGACTCAACACCCAAGACCATGACTGTAATCTGACCCAACGCCCAAGACCATGACTGTAATCTGACCCAACACCCAAGACCATGACTGTAATCTGACTCAACACCCAAGACCATGACTGTAATCTGACCCAACGCCCAGACCATGGCTGTAATCTGACCCAACACCCAAGACCATGACTGTAATCTGACCCAATGCCCAAGACCATGGTTGTAATCTGACCCAACACCCAAGACCATGGCTGTAATCTGACCCAACACCCAAGACCATGGCTGTAATCTGACCCAACGCCCAAGACCATGACTGTAATCTGACCCAACGCCCAAGACCATGACTGTAATCTGACCCAACGCCCAAGACCATGACTGTAATCTGACCCAACGCCCAAGACCATGACTGTAATCTGACCCAACGCCCAAGACCATGACTGTAATCTGACCCAACACCCAAGTTGTGGTTAAAACTTTTCAGAAATGACAGTAAACCTTATCTGTTTTTTGTAAAGTTTGCAAAAACACTTATTTCTACATGAAGCTGGCATAGACAGTTTTGTTTAGTGTGTACAAATGTCATATATATACTGTATATGTTAAACTAGCATCTTGTATTAGTGTATACAAAATGGATTCAGTTCTATTCCATTTAATCCTTTCACCCATGTACTTACCTCAGTTGTGAGTAGTAATTTGGCTAATTTTAATAAACTTGTATTTTATACTGCACTTAGGCTGGCGCCCCCTTGTGTTTCTTTTTATCTGGATATGTTAGAAACACTGGTGGGATCTTGGAGCAACGTTTACTATTTATGGGAGAGAGAAAAGATTTCTATCAGCATTTGGGGAAAGGTCCAATTCTGATTTTTGGAAAGGTCTGTTCTGATTTGCTATGTTTGATCACCCCCTACTATTTTTTGCAGTACTTTTCCAGACATGGGAACCCTAAAATAGCCTTTTCCTACCATAGGGAAATCGACTGATCCAGCTTTGTTTTGCCAGAGCTTCCAGCCTCTCATATTCCTTTGTTGTAGCTTCTTTTTCAGTTTCTAATATTAACTCATTAACTGTAAATTCATGTGCAAATTTCAGAAGGAACTTCCTGCGTTCTATACGTTCTTTCATTGGATTCCTTGGTTCCCTTAGACGGAATGTTACATCTTTCAAAGCATTCACGATCACATTCTGGATATCATTGCACCGCCCCCGAGTCTTTATGTGGTCCTCGGGGGTGTAGTTCTCAATGGACAACATCACTTCTGCTCCGATAGTTTTAAACTTTCTTTCCAGATCTTTGCAGGATACACTTAACTTGTGTGTAAGGACAACAAGAGGAACGACACCTGTCATTATAATAAAAGTAAGAATTTTCAGAAGATAAAGTCAACTTTCAAGTGCTCAGTACCTATAACTCAGAGATAATGTCATTTATTACAAAAAAAGCTTCCATTTTATTAAAAATGCATATGATTTTTAGATCTAAAAGGCAAAGTAGTTGTCTACATTTATTAAGAATACGTATTTCATTTGAGCATTCAGCAAGAAATGTTCTTCTCTACATCTGTGTCAATGTTAACAAGTTTTTCTCCAGCAAATGGCTTCCTACCAATCATAGGTCAGCACAGGACTTGAGGTCAGTCAACAGCCATCATGCTACACTGAAATCAGCATTGATCTGACCCTATGTTTACTGCACTCGGGGACAATTATTTAACTGATGCAAGGAGTGAAGTGTCATTGTTAAGGATTATCACAAGCAGGGGCGGACTGACAACTCATGGGGCCCCCAGGCAATAGGGGATCATGGGGCCCCTATGTCCTTGCCCACACCCAAAGCACACACAAAAAAAAGCCTATAAAAGGTACCAGGGGCATTTCTTGGGGCTCCCTACTGACCCGGGCCCTCGGGCAGTGCCCAAGTGCTCGAATGGTCAGCCCGCCACTGATCACAAGTACACTGAGGAGTGAAGATTATAGCACAAATGTGCAAACAGATCTATGTCCCAAGGAGAGTAGTCATGGAATATTATGGACTGGCTCAGGTGCAGTTCCAAGACACTTTAGTGCAGCACCTTTTAAGTAACTAAAGATTCTCTACAGCAACAGACATAGACAGCAGAGGGCGCTTCTGAGTGTAGTGGTTATTAATCGCTTCCCTGCTGCCATATAGCAGAAGTACTGATACAGGGCGGCAGGGCTGCACAGAGTCACGGATATATACATGGTTTTGCATGTCCGGGTGCACACCACTGCTCTACCTGCGCCACCATTGCCAGCTACAGCTATCAATCACCGGGTCCCAGCCGGAGATCCTTGCCGATTCCCAACACTGACAATGGAAAGGTCTGTATGTAAACAATACAGATCACTCCCCTGTCAGCACGCTGCTGCTTTGTATTGCTCTGCATAGAAGAGCAATACAAAGCAGCATGCCTCCACAGTAAAACACACACACACAGCGCACATAGTAAAGCAGAACACAGTTAACCCTTTGATCACCCCAGAGTTAACCCCTTCCTGCCCAGTGTCTCTAGTACAGTGTCAGTGCTTTTTATTAGCACGAATCACTGTATTAGTGTCACTGGGGATGTCAGTGGCAGTTAGTCAGTCCCCCCCCCCCCCCAGTATCAGAATGCCCTCAACAGTCCTGCTATAAGTCGCTGATCGCCGCCATCACTAGTATCTCTTTAGGCGCACCCTGAAAACCCATCTCTTCAGGGAAGCCTACCCCACCCTCACCTAACAACCATTCTCCTCCACTCCTCCTACCACTCCATCCCCCACAGCCACTTCCTCCTGTACCACTATCCCCTTCCTCCTAGATTGTAAGTTTCAAAGAGCAGGGCCCTTGAACCCCTCGTGTTTTGTTTCTGTATTGTCTCATGTTCTGTCCCCAACTATAATGACCAGCGCTGAGCAAACCTTTTAGAGCTATATAAATACTGTATAATAATAATCTAAAAAAACCGCAGTATATATACCGCCATTTGTAAACGCTATAACTTTCACGTAAACCAATTAATTTACACGTATTGGGATTTTCTTTAGCAAAGACATGGAGCAGAATACATTTTGGCCTAAATTTATGACAACATCAAAAATAAAAAACACAGAGGATATCAAATACCACCTAAAGAAAGCTCCATTTGTGGGAAAAAAAGAATGTAAATTTAATTTGGGTGCAGTGTTGCATGACCGCCCAATTGTCAGTTAATGTAACACAGCGCTGTATCGCAAAAAAATGGCTTGGTCAGAAAGGGGGGAAATCCTCTGGAGGGCAAGGAATTCAATACATTTCTTTAAGTAGATATTTGGCAATTTATATGATACACATGGGGATAACTGCCATGTAAGTGTAGACACACATATGTTAGCCTCTGGGGCAAGGGCGTACTGACAACTCATGGGGCCCCCGGGCAATAGGGGATCACGGGGCCCCTGTGTCCTTGCCCAAACTCAAAAAAGCCTATGAAAAAGGTACCAGGGGCATCTTATGGGGCCCTCTACTGACCCCGGGCCCTCGGGCAGTGCCCAAGTTTCCAATTGGTCAGTCCGCCCCTGCTCTGGGGGTGAATTTTCTTACAGCAGGAGACTCATTCCTCAAGTAATTCTAGTATCTGGATTTGTGGTAAAATGGATGAGCCTGCCTTCAATGGAAGCCAAGGGGAGCAAACTAAGTGAAGCAGTACAGAAAAGGAAGATGCACTTTGGTATTGGCAACTCCCAGATAAAGGTGGATAAGTGCCTTGTGACAACATGGATGAGTCAGCCTCACACAGGTCTCCCAGCTCCTCCTGAAACAGGAAGGCCAGGCTGGGTTCCACAGCGCCTAGGTTCCTGTAGATGTAATGGGAGCCTTGGAGAGCAAAGGAGGAGCAGTAGTCGGTCAGCGGTGGTCCTCTTTTGCTCTCCAAGGCTTCAGTTGCCATTTACAGGAACCTAGCTGATGTGGAGCCAAACCTGGCCTTCCTGTTTCCGGTTTTGCTAAGAGACTGACAGACCAGTGGGAGGCCAACTCATCCATGTTACCACAAGCCCAGATGATGGAATTCCTTTGAAGAAGCCTGACCTGCTGTGATAAGATTCACCTCCAGAGGCTGACATACAGTACGTGTGTTTACACTCACATGCCAGTTATCCCCCATGTGTATTATGTAAGTTCTATATCAAAAGAATAGACAGGTGCATGGAATATGCAGTCCACATAGTCTAATCCACATAGTCTTTTAGATAGATGAATATGGGATCCAAAATCTGACGGGAGGGTAGACAGTCTAAATACCAGGGCAAGCTGTGGTAGAGTGAAGCAAAAACTCTAGATTGGAGGGAGAGAACACAGAGCCTCTAATTGTAGATTGTATGACAGCTTTAATGATTAAAACTGTAAGTTTAACAACTCAGATCTACAAAATGACAGACAGGTTCATATGGGAAAGTTTGCAGAGCGCCTCATAGCCAGATGGTGGAACTGCAGTGAGAATTTCAGTGAGAATGGATGACGGCTGGTAAGCAGGAAGCGCTGGAGAGATGGAGAAGCACCTGGTGGTAAAGCTTGGTCACTGGAGAGTCCAGAGGGTCAGCGTCAGTGTCTGACATCATAGGAATGCAACACGTTTCTGAGCATGCGCAGGGTCCGATGTGGACCAACACGCTCCTTCTTCAAGCATCTTCTCAAGCTTCATGAAGGAGCACACTGGTCCACATGCTCAGAAACACGTTGCAATCCCACGACTTCTGACGCTGATGTCGACGCTCCGAACTCTCCAGGCTTTACCACCAGGTGTTTCTCCACTGATACCAATGATGGGGCACTACTCCTCCCACTGACACCAATGATGGGGTACTATTCCTCCCACTGATACCAATGATGAGGCACTATTCCTCCCACTGATACCAATGATGGGGCACTATTCCTCCCACTGATACCAATGATGGGGCACTATTCCTCCCACTGACACCAATGATGGGGCACTACTTCTCCCACTGACACCAATGATGGGACACTATTCCTCCCACTGATACCAATGATGGGGCACTATTCCTCCCACTGACACCAATGATGGGACACTATTCCTCCCACTGACACCAATGATGGGGCACTATTCCTCCCACTGATACCAATGATGGGGCACTATTCCTCCCACTGATACCAATGATGGGGCACTATTCCTCCCACTGACACCAATGATGGGACACTATTCCTCCCACTGACACCAATGATGGGGCACTATTCCTCCCACTGATACCAATGATGGGACACTATTACTCCCACTGACACCAATGATGGGACACTATTCCTCCCACTGATACCAATGATGGGACACTATTCCTCCCACTGACACCAATGATGGGGCACTATTCCTCCCACTGATACCAATGATGAGGCACTATTCCTTCCACTGATACCAATGATGGAGCACTATTCCTCCCACTGACACCAATGATGGGGCACTATTCCTCCCACTGATACCAATGATGAGGCACTATTCCTCCCACTGATACCAATGATGGAGCACTATTCCTCCCACTGACACCAATGATGGGGCACTATTCCTTCCACTGATACCAATGATGGAGCACTATTCCTACAACTGATACCAATGATGGGGTACTATTCCCCCCACTGATACCAATGATGGGACACTATTCCTCCCACTGATACCAATGATGGGGCACTATTCCTCCCACTGACACCAATGATGGGGCACTATTCCTCCCACTGACACCAATGATGGAGCACTATTCCTACAACTGATACCAATGATGGGGTACTATTCCTTCACAGATACCAATGATGGGGCATTATTCCTCCCACTGATACCAATGATGGAGCACTATTCCTACAACTGATACCAATGATGGGGTACTATTCCCCCCACTGATACCAATGATGGAGCACTATTGCTCCCACTGATACCAATGATGGGGTACTACTCCCCCCACTGATACAAATGATGGGGCACTATTCCTCCCACTGATAACAATGATAGGGCACTATTCTTCCCACTGACACCAATGATGGGGCACTATTCCTCCCACTGACACCAATGATGGGGCACTATTCTTCTTATTGATACCAATGATGGGGCACTATTCATCCCACTGATACCAATGATGGGGCACTATTCCTCCCACTGATACCAATGATGGGGCACTATTCCTCCCATTGATACCAATGATGGGGCACTATTCCTCCCACTGATACCAATGATGGGTCACTATTCCCCCCACTCCTTCCAGTCATGGGGAATTTTTTACTGACACCAGGACTTTTTCTACTTTTGCTGGCCACAGTCTGGCCCCCTTAAAGATTGAAGGACAGTAAACTGGTCCTTTGTTTAGAATATAGACCTCTGTTCTAAATGATTAGAGAGATACATAGAATTGCATATGGTTAAAAAAAACAAAACCAATTAAAGAATGCTTATCTTAACACAAACATATATTATATTGTAGCTTACCAGTCCATAAACATCGTATCTGCATTTATTTTCTTTTTTAATGCTCTTTTTTTAATTTTCTGTTTCAATATATTATTATTATTATTATTATTATTATTATATTGAAAGAAAACACAATGCACAGCAACACAAATTAACTTCAAACATCTGATTTTTTTTGTCTGAAAAGGAGCAGCGTTGCCACCCTAGGCTGCTCTCCTGATTTGGAGTACAAATACTTCCTCCTTTCCTCATCTCAGCAAAAAGTGGGATGTCATATGTAGCGCTACCCTCGTGAAAGCCGCTGTATAGTGGGTTTCCCTAAGCCTCTCTCCGCAAAGCCTGGCTTTTTTCACACAGACTTGCATCCAAAGACCAGTCAGTGGGCTTGGTTTTGTTATTTTGTTAGGGGAAATCAATTTGGATAGGGAAAGAGAGATTATGGAATGCTCTATTTGGCTTCAATCAGTGGATGGGGGACACTTCCTTCCTTCCCATATACAAAGGCAGATCCTGAACTGTTCTTTTCCTGAAAGCCGTCAGTCGTTGTGGATCAGTAGCAGCTGCCCTTTGTGGGTGAGGAGCTGGCAGCCCCTCAAAAATCAGCTTAGCTTTTCATAGTTGTCTCCCCTGTAGAGCTGCTCCCAGCTTCAGAGCCTGCAACCATTATCAGCCCTCCTGGCTTCTCAAAAGTCCTCCCTGGACAAGGATACAGGGTTAGCCCAGCGCTGTCCTTAGAAAGCTGACTACATGTGGCAATCTTTCCCTTTGTGGATCCCAGAGTGTGCTGTTGTACTCACACTGTCCTCTTTGCTTCCTGTTGCTCCAGATCTTGATTCCATTCATTCCTCACTGCTGAATGTATCCTCCTGAGCCAGCCCAAGCCAAGCCTGGAGGCCCCCTCCCCCCAGACCTAGGGGACCCCTCCCAGGCACTGGCAGTCTCTTCAACACTCCATCTTCCACCTGATTTCTTTATCAGTCCAACTCTCGCATATTTATGGGTCAGTCCACCATTCTACCAGGTCCCCAAAACCTGGGATTGTGCGGACTTCCATGGACCTGCAGATCAGGTCTCCACCCCTTCCTGCTTACCAATTTCTGGAAGGTTCTATGGTCCTCCAGAGTCAGGAGAAAGAGATAGAGCCAAAACCTGTTGAGTCATCCAGCTGACCTGCAATAACCCGACCTCAATCATATGACTCACCCAACTACCATGAAATATACACAATGATTTTACCTGCAGCACACTACACTATTCTAGTAGCGCACTAGAGCGTGCTACATATAGAAAAATCCCTTGGAAAAAACATCAAAAGTTCAGGTAATTTCCATTTCTGGGAGGATTAACAGGTGTTTTCAGTACTGGCAGAAAATGTTCTTAGTCCAAAAAAAAAAATCCGCCCAGGCTCACTAGGGGGCCCCATGAAATGGCCCTGGTACCTTTTATAGGATTTTTTGGGTGTGCTTTGAGTGTGGGCAAAGACACAGGGGCCCCATGATCCCCTATTGCCTGGGGGCCCTTTTAGTTGTCAGTCCACCCCTGGTCACAGCTTCCTGGGCCTCCTCCTCCTCTCATTGTAGGTATATCACCACCTCTGGGAGATATAATAATGTAAGGAAAGGGGATGTAGGTGTGAGTGCAGAGTTTTTTTTTTTAGAAGTACTACATTGACAAGACCTGTGTGTATGTTTTCTGGTATGAAAATTAATGTTTCATTATTTAATACTTTTTCTCTTTTACAAATATCTTGGCTTATAAAGAGAAGCAGCACTACTATCAATCATTTTTAGAATGCTTTTTGTTCAAGTCGTTTTTGCAGCGAAAATCATGTGTTTTCATCAAGCTGTCATAGGTCTGCTTCAGCCGTAGGACAGGAATTGCACGATGGTTCTCTGAGACTGTTCCTGTTCTCACTGATACAAAACTATCCCGCCACTGATGAGTTTTTATACAGTTGTATCCAGGGGTGGACTGACAACTCATGGGGCCCCCGGGTATAGGGGATCATGGTGCCTCTGTGTCCTCGCCCAAACTCAAACCACACCCATAAAAGCCTATGAAAGGTATCGGGGGCATCTCATGGGGCCCCCTACTGACCCCGGGCCCTTGGGCAGTGCCCGTGTACTCAAATGGTCATTCCAGCCCTGGTTGTATCATCTGAGGAATGACACTCCTAATTCTAATAGGAAAACACCTGATGTTGTGTCTCTGCAGCTTGCTGATTGAAACTATCCCGCCACTGATGAGTTCTTATACAGTTGTATCATCTGAGGAGTGACATGTCGCAAACGTGCGTACCAGAGACTGACGCAGTCTGCCATTTTGTTAAGAATCTCCATTTTCTCCCCTCATTCTCCCTCCCCCCTCACTCTGAGAGGCACAGTGACAGTGTATGTGTGATTTAAAAAATGTCACAGGAGGTTCATAGGAGCTATAAAGGCCCCCCAGGGAGCCGAGGCCTAGCTGTGGGAGAACCTGTGCCATTTCACACCTCGGAAGAGATAAGGTAAGCTTTCCCAATGGTTGAAAGAGATTCTGACCTAATAAACCTAACTCAGCTTAGGTGACAGAATCAGATAACACTTCTCAAAATCCATTTTTCCCCTATGTCTTATATCTTGGAATATGAGAGACTTACATAAGAATCAGACATATCGTCAGATGGACGATGAGCAGGTGAACAGTTTGATGGGTCACTTGCCTTGTCTCGGACACACAGGAAAGCAGAAAAATAGATCTCATGAACCGTTCAGTGCACACTTTCATAATTCATATCTACTCAATCCTCAGACTTGTCTGCATAATAATCTACCCGCGGGTGGAATGCCTCTTGTGCAGATGGACAGTTATAGGCCAAAATATGAGTTAAGGGAGTTTTTGCTCTAGTTGAGGAATCCACCCATATCTCCACGCCCTAAGCTGAGAATGGTCCTTGACTGCAGAGCCACCCCCTGCTGGGGACTACAAAACAGGCTGTCAGGCCTAAGATAAAAAAGTTGAAGACGTCTCCCATTTTAACATCAATACCACCTGGGGGAGACCCGTGCCCCTTCTGCTCAAAAACTTGATCTGCTTACCTCCAAGGCTTAATGGCAAGTAACTTAACCCTTTCACCTCTCTCTGTTATCTCTTTTGCTGTGCTGTTATTCTCTGTATATTTATATATATATCTTAGTTACATCTTTTCTGTAAATATTTTTATTGCACCCGTTTGACCTTTTAATAATAAATCTTTCTTTCTGAAAGTGTTGAACTGTTTCTATAGCTCTTAATTGCAATTTACAAATTCCTGCCTCTAAAGAGAACGCTACTGTTTGTTTAACCCTCTGTATAACCGGCCTGTGTTATGCAGAAGATTATTTCAATCATTATAGTGTTATTGCTGATATAGCCGAGTTTCCTCTTTCTCTGACAAAAAGGAGGTGGTGGCAGTGTGAAGGGTTAATTGAGTAATTAATCTGACCCAGTAACAATCGATTCAGGCTGCTGGTACATCGATTGTGGTCCATTAGCTGGAAAATCGTTGTGCAGGGTGCAGCTGGGTGTGGCATTGTTACGCACGTCACATCGCGGTTTTAGATTGGCTAGTCCTTCAGTCATGAGTTTGGTGAGAAGGTCTGTGGTCTGATGCCGCAATCGTCACGTATTGGATGTCACGATCGTGGGATCATCACATGTTGGTGATAGCGATCTTGTGATCGTGACATGACACTCCTAATTCTAGTAGGAAAAGACTGGATGTGTCTTGTGTCTCTGCAGCTTGCTGATTGAAACTATCCTGCCACTGATGAGTTTTTACACAGCTATATCTTTTGAGGGATGACGTTACCTGTCATTTTTTTGCAGTCCAGGAAAAATCTTTTCACGTCTTTTACTTCATGGTCTGGAAATGTACGCTTTGCACTAGAAAGACAAAAACAAAAAAACAAAACAAAGTTTAATTTCCTCAACCACTTAAAGTGTTACTAAACCCACAACAGTACAATCAGTCTGTAGATGCAGCAAAGCATGCTGGTTATACTCACTGTGGAACCTAAGGGGTTCATCCTCTGCATTGTTTAACGCTGTTTCATCCTGTCTTCTCTGATCCTCCCCTTTTTCTATTGCCCATCCCCCTTATCTCCTGCTAAGACATATCATGTGGAGACACTCTGCACATGCTCAGTTTGATGTGTATTGATAGAGAGGTTTTTATTTTTTCTTGGGAGAGTACAGTCCAGACAGCATCACTTCTGCATCCTCCTAGAGGAGAATGAAAACTCCTCCTGAAAGCCTTAACGAGTGCTCTGCTGAACACTGATAGAGGTCACAAGACTGCAATATACTGCTGATGAGAAAAGGTATTTAGCAGTTTATATTTATTAAAATAATTGCATTTCCATGTTCTGTGTACTGTGGGAGACCAGATATAGTGAATGCAGGGTCCGGGAAGAGCGGATATAGTGAATGCGGGGTCCGGGGAGAGCGGATATAGTGAATGCGGGGTCCGGGCAGAGTGGATATAGTGAATGCAGGGTCCGGGGAGAGCGGATATAGTGAATGCAGGATCCGGGGAGAGCGGATATAGTGAATGCAGGGTCCGGGGAGAGCGGATATAGTGAATGCGGGGTCCGGGGAGAGCGGATATAGTGAATGCGGGGTCCGGGGAGATCGGATATAGTGAATGCGGGGTTCGGGGAGAGCAGATATAGTGAATGTGGGGTCCGGGGAGAGTGGATATAGTGAATGCAGGATACGGGGAGAGCGGATATAATGAATGCAGGGTTCGGGGAGACTAGATATAGTAAATGCAGGGTCCGGGGAGAGTGGACATAGTGAATGCGGCGTCCGGGGAGAGCGGATATAGTTAATGCGGGGTCCGGGGAGAGCGGATCTAGTGAATGTGGGGTCCGGGGAGAGAGGATATAGTGAATGCAGGGTCCGGGGAGAACGGATATAGTGAATGCAGGGTCCGGGGAAAGTAGATATAGTGAATGTGGGGTCTGGGGAAAGCAGATATAGTGAATGCAGGGTCCAGGGACACCAGATATAGTGAATGCATGGTCTGCGGGGAGAGCAGATATAGTGAATGCAGGGTCCGGGGAGAGCGGATATAGTGAATGCGGGGTCCGAGGAGAGCGGATATCAAGGCACATTGAGGAAGATTTCTGCCAGATCCATGCATCGGATCAAGAGAGCAGCTGCTAAAATCCCATTACATAGCAGCAAACAGATATTTGAAGCTGCTGGTGCCTCTGGAGTCCCACGGACATCAAGGTGTAGAGTCCTCCAGAGTCCTGCAACTGTGCATAAACCTTCTATTCGGCCACCACTAACCAATGCTCACAAGCAGAAACGGCTGCATTGGGCAGAAAAATACATGAAGACTCATTTTCAAACAGTCCTGTTCACTGATGAGTGCCGTGCAACCCTGGATGGTCCAGATGGATGGAGTAGTGGATGGTTTGTGGACGGCCACCCTGTTCCCACAAGGCTGCGACGTCAGCAAAGCGGTGGTGGAGTCATGTTTTGGGCCGGAATCATGGGAACAGAGCTGGTCGGCCCCTTTAGGGTCCCTGAAGGTGTAAAGATGACCTCTGCAAAGTATGTGGAGTTTCTGACTGACCACTTTCTTCCCTGGTACAGAAGTAAGAATTATGCTTTCCGTAATAAAATCATCTTCATGCATGACAATGCACCATCTCATGCTGCAAAGAATACCTCTGCATCAATGGCTGCTATGGGGATAAAAGGAGAGAAAGTCATGGTGTGGCCTCCATGACCTAATTCCTATTGAGAACCTTTGGAGCATCCTCAAGCAAAAGATCTATGAGGGTGGGAGGCAGTTTACATCCAAACAGCAGCTCTGGGAGGCTATTCTGACATCTTGCAAACAAATTCCAGCAGAAACTGTCCGAAAACTGCCAAGTTCAATGGATGCCAGACTTGTGATCTGCTATCAGATAAGGGCTCCTATGTTACAATGTAACGTGACCGCTTCAAATGTTTAAAATGTTGTTAAAAGTTTGATTGAAATAGCTTTTGTTTTCAGTAAATTTGCTGCAAACACAACAAATGACAATTTTCAGTTCTTTACAACCTATAAAGTGTTTGGAAACTTCCTGTGCGGAATAATCCGGAACACAAATCCTGTTATCATTAGGAGGTTTGTTCAATAAAATGTGAATTGTACTCTTCTAGTTGTAACCTGAGAATTCTGCCGACTGTTATTTACATCAATTATTGAGGGAAATGAGAACAATATCATCTGCATAATAATTTGGAACACGGTGTGTATATATATATATATATATACATATATATATGTATGTATATATATATATTTTTTTTTTAACTATATACCTAGTTACAGTCCTAGAAAGCAGTATACATCTTACATAATACATCAGTTAATATTTTATAACAATTTATGTAGAACTCTCCATGTGTCCATACCTGTAAACAAATACGGGGACAATAAAATCGGTGTAGTTTGGTGTCAGGTCAGAATCCTCCAACTGGGACATTATCTGATCAAAGTCATTAGTCAGCTCCACTTCCTTATCCAAGGGGAGAAAATTACCTGGAAATCACAACAGACAAAAATGAGCAAATGGGTTACAGGAACTATATGACTGCTATTCACTACAACGTCAGGCTTTGGGGTCAGTTTAGTAAAGAGTGATCACTTTGCAAAGTCAATTGTCTCACTCACTTTAGTAAAGAAGGAGAAGCTAAATGAACAATTAATTTTGCTAAAAATACGCAATCATGTGCAAAAAAAAAAAAGAAAAAAATCTGATTTTTGTTTACACATAACTGGATGGTTGAAGTCAGTGCAGATTTACTATATTCACTCAGCTAAGTGCAAATTGGGGCTTGGTGAACGAGGTGAAGCTGTGATGTTTTCAGTCATCCAATCATGTGCAGGCAACTTTATTTTCAATGTATTCTTGTTTCATATTTTACTTTCCTTGAACATGATTGGGCTTTCTTTGCAAGGTCAATGTTTACTTAGTCTCTCCTTATTTACCAAGATAAGGGAAAATTCACTTTGCTTCTTCAGTAAGTTACCCTCACCGTCATATTATCAGGTTTATATCATAGTTATCAGTCTTTGCTGTTGTTACTGTTTTTTTTTACACCAAACTTCTAATTAGAAATGCTGTATGACATAAAAGACCACCTTTGATGTCAGAGGTTTTGTTGAAAATGTTAGAAACAATTGAGTCCTGTCCGTGATACTTTTTTTATTTGCACTAACATACAATTTTGAGGACAAGCTTTCAGGGTATGTCCCCTTCCAGTACTCGTTGAAAATGTTTGAAGCTTTATGACTTTCTATTCAACACTACAAAGTGGCAGCAAAGTTAACTAGGTTTTCAGGCAACAGAATAAATAAAATATAAACATGTTTTCCCAAACACTGTTTCTCTTCCAAGCAGGGCAGACTGACAACCCATGGGGCCCCCGGGCAATAGGGGATCATGGGGCCCCTGTGTCCTTGCCCAAACTCAAAAAAACCCATGAAAAGGTACCAGGGGCATCTCCTGGGGCCCCCTACTGACCCCGGGCCCTCGGGCAGTGCCCGAGTTTCCAAATGGTCAGTCCGCCCCTTGCTTCCAAGCATAGTAGGAAAAAAATTACCTAGTTGTGCATAAGCAACCATCTCCTCGTTTTCCTTCTTTTTTCCGAACCCTCTGTTGTCCACTATAGTGATGGTATCAGTAAGTATATAGGAGTTTCTCCTCGTTGTGATAATTTCATCAGTTGATCCAGTTGTGGCATGGGTCTGGAATAGATTTTTTCCAAGGGTGTAGATGCAGGAGTTGACAAAAGCCGATTTGCCATGACCGGCATAACCAAACAGCTGCAGGAGCACCCTGGTGTATGTCTGGTCCTCTGAGGAACCTCCTGGAAGATGAAAATCCAGGATGAATTGCTTGTTGTCTACGGTGTCCATTGCCGGAGAGATTTTCAGGTCTCTGCTAAATTCTGTAAGTAAATTCCACAGCTGGCTCTTTATATAGCTCGTAACAATTTACTTTCACATTCGTTATGTTTCAGAAGGGGGGGAAGTGTGCCTAAATGTTTTTCCACAATGTGGATTCCTTTCTGCAGAAACATAACAAAATACCACAAATGGAAACTGTGTTCTGCCTTTATATGTTCTACAGAAACATTCACATTTATTGGGGTTGATTTAGTAAACCTGGAGAGTGCAGAATTGGGTGCAGCTCTGCATGGCAGCCAGTCAGCCTCTAACTTTGACTTGTTCCATTAAAGTGTTTGTAAAGGTTTTTTTATACCATTCTATGTATGAAGGTAAAACACCTTCTGTGTGCAGCATCCCGTCCATCCCCCCTAATACTCACCTAAGCTCCCTCTTGATCCAACCGTGTGCACTGGAGTCTTGGCTATCCCGGAACTCCTTCTTCTCAATGGCTGAGACAGAAGCAGGAGCCATTGGCTCCCACAGCTGTCAATTACAGCCAGTGAACCAATGAGAAGAGAGAGGGGGTGAGGTCAAGCCACGTCTCTGTGTGTGAATGGACACATGGTGCAGCTGGTGCCCCCATAACAAGCTGCTTGCTGTGGGGGCACCTGACAGGAGGGAGGGGCCAGGAGCGTCGGTGGGGGACCTGGTTAAAGGCTGCTCTGTGTGAAACCACTGCACAGCAGTGTTTTTAAAAAACACAGCAGGTAAGTATAGACATGTTTGTTATTTTTTTCTTATTAAAAAAAAGCCTTTAGAATCACTTTATTGTTTGACAACAAAACCTGGAAGCTGATTGGTTTCTATGCAGAGCTGCACCAGATTTTGCACCCTGCAGGTTTAGTAAATCCCCCCAAGCGTGGGATATTTTATAAAACAAGAGATAGCCTGAATACAGAGTTCACAATACTGAAAAACCATGAGTAAGCTCAGAAAAAAATTTCAAAAAAAAAGAAACAGAATGAATTTCCTGTATGTCCATAGTTCAGACATTGTGAAGTTTTATTTAGAGACAGGGCTGGTGCATGGATTTTGTCTACACTGGCAAAGGTGAATTTTGCTGCCCCCCTCCTACCTTGCTCCTGCCACAACCACACTGACACACATGAACTCCCCGCTTCCCCTCACTGGCTACAAGCAGCTGACAGGTGAGGCAGACTAAAACTTTTACCAACCTGCCTTACAGTCCCTAATGCTGCTCCCCCTCTCTCCTATTGGGCGCACCGTTAGGGACTGTAAGGTATTTTAAAAACCCGAATCCCAAGCAAGTGGCTGGCGATTTGTATTTTACCATCCTCCATCCTGGCACTCTAAGGCGGCTACCTAAGACCTGTTTACAGAGCATTTAGACCAGCAATGGGCAAACTACGGCCCGCGGGCCGTATACGGCCCGGCGGACCTTTTAATCTGGCCCGTGGAGCGTGATACTGTCAGGATGGCTGTCAGGATGTGTGTAGGCGGGGCAGCGTGACGAACGTGAGGGGAGCTAGGCTCCTCTCACAGTCCGCCCTGAAGACCGGAACGGAGCGGGAACACGGCGAGAGGAACGCGCGGAGCAAAGGTAAGTAAATTGACACAGGGGGGACTTGGGGACTTAATATGGGGGATGAATTAATATGGGGGATGAATTACTATAGGGGGGATGAATTACTATGGGGGATGAATTACTATATGGGGGATGAATTACTATGGGGGATGAATTACTATATGGGGGATGAATTACTATGGGGGATGAATTACTATATGGGGGATGAATTACTATATGGGGGATGAATTACTATAAGGGGGATGAATTACTATGGGGGATGAATTACTATGGGGGATGAATTACTATAGGGGGGATGAATTAATATAGGGGGGATGAATTAATATAGGGGGGATGAATTACTATAGGGGGGATGAATTACTATATGGGGGATGAATTACCATGGGGGAAGAATTACCATGGGGGATGAATTACCATGGGGGATGAATTACTATGGGGGATGAATTACTATATGGGGGATTAATTACTATGCTTACTATGGGGGAATATTACTATACTTACTATGGATGACACATACACATCATTCATCTACTCTTGGTCCGGCCCCCGGGTCCAATATATGAACCCATTGCGGCCCTCAAGTCAAAAAGTTTGCCCACCCCTGATTTAGACTGTAGATGTATCATATCTACATCCCCACTTGGGGACCTCAAATTCCTTTGTTCTCCTTAAATCATGGGGGGGGGGATTGTTAAAGAAAACTCCCACAAAAAAGTGAAGAACACAAACTCCATGCACAGTGTCCAGGTGGGAATTTTGCATCTAAATGTTACGTAACTAAAGACATCTTCCATGATTAGCCTACTAGAGGCTCACTTGTTGGATGTCTGGAAGTAAGAGAAGTGATATCACATTCTATACATAATGTAGAATGAGGTCACAGCAGGAAGTTTACACGCTAAGGCTTGGTTCACCACACTTCACGGGTCCAGAAGCTGTTGCAATTCATTTCAGGTCCTAGATACAGAAGATAAAAAAAACAAGTTTTACGTAATCCCTTTTTTCAGTACAGTTCTGAGGGGATTATGGAAACTGCCATTGACACCCCAGGTGTACGTTGCCTAAATGCAATTGTGATCCTTTTTTGGTTAAAATGCTTCGATTTCCCAACCCAAAACATGTAAAAGATGAGGAATTCTGAACTCCCATAATTCTAGCTCCCTAGTCCCCTGTAACATCAAATCAAGCCGAAAACCCTGGATTCTCAACCAGGCAGGTTGAGGGGCTCCAGAGAGTTGATGTATTGCAGAGGAAACTGGCTTTTCAGTTTCCTCATTTATTCATTAAGTCTGTTTTGGGATCTGGAGCCTGGAGATTTCAAAGAGATCTGGGAGGGATGAAATCTCCAATCCGGGGTCCGTGTTTTGAGAACCCCCAGCACACTGATTGCACAGGTGTGTGCAGGCCTTTTTATAGAGGCCTAACCATGGTTCTGGGCTCCACCCCGGCAGATAGGAGTCAGGAGGGCTCCACCTGGAAGACAGGAGTCAGGAGGGCTCCACCTGGAAGACAGGAGTCAGGAGGGCTCCACCTGGAAGACAGGAGTCAGATGGGCTTCACCTAGGAGAGGTGGAAGCCAAAAGCAGCAAGGGGCTGCTAGAGACTAGCTGTGTGCAAGAGCCATAATTCTTGAAGAAATCTGCAGGAGACAGACATCAAGCTGAGTATAAGCCAGGAGGCTGAATCGTTGTTTTGTTTGATGGTGGATACCCCTGCGTGGGAAGCTTTATGTTATGGGACATTTGTTTAAATAAAATTGGGCAAAAAGGCCCTTAAAGAAGCGAGTCGCTGTGTGCTTTAAATGAAAAGCTCTACCACTTTGAAGCGAGTTCCCACACGTTACAATAATACACCTGACCCCCCCAGATCTCCCATTGTGACAATGGACTGGGGATATTCTCCCTGTACCAGCTGTCACAATTCTAAAGCTAAGTAAAATATATATAAAATGAGAGTGAGCGCACAGAGAGAAGAAGTAAATAGCTGCTAGCACATAGGAAAAAACCTCTTAATCCTCAGAATAGAACATATGATCTAAATATGCAGCGCTGTATCGAGTATTGCAAATGAAATTATAAATATAAATACAATGATAAAATATATATATATATATATGTATGATAAATATATATATGGCAACAAACAAGAAAATAACTTATAAACGAATGTAGAAACAGTCCAGTGATATAGTGAGTAGATACTAGGTGCAGATGATTCAGTAGATCCAGTGCGGGTGATACTTGTGGGTAAGAGAATGAAGTATGCTTGCCAGGGGCGGACTGACCATTTGGAAACTCGGGCACTGCCCAAGGGCCCGGGGTCAGTAGGGGGCCCCATGAGATGACCCTGGTACATTTTTCATAGGCTTTTCTGAGTTTTGGCAAGGACACAGGGGCCCCATGATCCCCTATTGCCTGGGAGCCCCATGAGTTGTCAGTCCGCCCCTGATGCTTGCACTTACCAGAAGCGCAAGCAAAATGCGCATAATAATGTAATATCCAAGCAGAGAACACCAATGGTCATCAGGGATCTGGTCGTCACCTGGAGAAAGGAGCACCACTGGCTTGAACGCACTGGGACTGCACTCTAAAACCTCATGGGGAGTCAACTCAGCGAACCAGGATGAGTGGAGGCAAAGAGGATCCAGATTTCACTTGCTTCGCTTGAGATCGAAAAAGCACTGCTCCACCCTAAAATGGCTCACATGATTGAGACCACAGAAAAAGGGGGTATATTGGTAGTGTAGTATGTTTATTAAAAGATCAAATAATCCAGCATAAATATCCACAAGATTCCAAAAAACATGCACAGTAAAAGATGGTTCCTGATGTCTGAGCGGAATATATAAAGGGTAAAGTCCGCAGGTACTGTCAGTGAAACTGACATACAAAGCACACTGTAATAGCAAGGGCTCGGCACTAGTCTGTGATGTGAACAGACTAGCATTGACAGCTCGTGCAAAGATGGCCGACGAGCTCACGTGTAGCCTGATCAGCGTGACGTGAGATACAGCAAACACCCTGACGCGTTTCGTGTCATAACACGTTATCAAAGGGTTCACTGACAGTACCTGCGGACTTTACCCTTTATATATTCCGCTCAGACATCAGGAACCATCTTGTACTGTGCATGTTTTTTGGAATCTTGTGGACATTTTTGCTGGATTATTTGATCTTTTAATAAACATACTACACTACCAATATACCCCCTTTTTCTGTGGTCTCAATCATTTGAGGCATTTTAGGGTGGAGCAGTGCTTTTTTGATCCCAAGCGAAGCAAGTGAAATCTGGATCCTCTTTGCCTCCACTCATCCTGGTTCGCTGAGTTGACTCCCCATGAGGTTTTAGGGTGCAGCCCCAGTGTGTGCAAGCCAGTGGTGCTCCTTTCTCCAGGTGACAACCAGATCCCTGATGACCATTGGTGTTCTCTGCTTGGATATTATTTTATTATGCGCATTTTGCTTGCGTTTCTGGTAACTGCAAGCATACTTCATTCTCTTACCCACAAGTATCACCCGCACTGGATCTACTGAATCATCTGCACCTAGTATCTACTCACTATATCACTGGACTGTTTCTACATTCCTTTATAAGTTATTTTCTTGCTTGTTGCCATATATACTGTATATTTATCATACATACATATATATATATTTTATCATCGTATTTATTTTTACAATTCTAAAGCTGTGTGGGGCTCTGCCCATGTGGCTGCATCATTCATTCGTTTCCTGTAAATGCACATGCATGTATAGTGTTTTGTGTGTATGTGTATATATATATATTGTTCAGCATAAATGAGTACACCCCCTTTGAAAAGTATGATTTTAATCAATATCTCAGTGAACACAAGAACAATTTCCAAAATGTTGACAAAACTGAGTTTGATCGAACATTTGTTTGGCTGATTATATGAACGTAAGGTTAATAATAGAACTTATATTACCAAAATCTTCAGTTTTACTCAAATTAGTTGATGCAAAAATGAATACACCCCAAACTCCTCCATCTAGTATTCTGTATGACCTCCATGATTTGTAAGGAGAGCACTGAGTCTTCTAGGCATGGAATGAACATGTTAATGATATATTGCAACATCCATCTTGTTCCATTCTTCAAGAATGACCTCTTTCAGAGCCTGGATGCTGGATGGAGAGTGATGCTCAACTTGTCTCTTCAGAATTCCCCATAGGTGTTGGATTGGGTTCAGATCAGGAGACATACTTGGCCACTGAATCACTTTCCCCCGGTTCTTTTTCAGAAATGCAACAGTGGCCTTAGATGTGTGTTTTGGATCGTTGTCATGTTGGAAAAGTGCACGACAACCAAGGGCACGGAGTGATGGGAGCATCTTCTCTTTCAATACAGAGCAGTACATCTGTGAATTCATAATATCACCAATGAAATGCAGCTCCCTGACACCAGCAGCACTCATGCAGCCCCACAGAAGGACACTGCCACCACCATGTTTCACAATAGGCACCATGCATTTTTCTTTACTCCTCCCTTTTGCGACATTATACAGTTTTGAAGCTCTCAGTTCCCAAAACATTTTTCTTGATTT
This sequence comes from Staurois parvus, assembly GCF_062004578.1. Lineage (NCBI taxonomy): Eukaryota > Metazoa > Chordata > Amphibia > Anura > Ranidae > Staurois > Staurois parvus. Next base: position 1,396,406 of record NW_028318107.1, on the reverse strand, counting down.
CATCACTACATAGTACAGAATCCCAGTAGTCTTCTTTTTCAGCATGAGCCCTGGCAGATTCTAGGTGGGCTTTTTTGTGCATGGGCTTTAGGAGAGTCTAACTGCAGTGAACTGGCATGGCGATTTTCTACAACCCTCCTGTCATGCCTATGGAATGTGTTGGCCTTGGGCCCTGTGTTTCTTGCGGAATGTTTACAATAAAGCCTCGTTACCCAGATACCGGAAGCATGAGAAATGACATTGATATAATTGCTGTAGGCTAAAGGAACAGAGTCACAAGACATCAGACTGCTTAAAGTAAATGTAATGCTCACATTATTATTGGTGTGTTATTATGCAGATTGTGATGACTATAAGATATATCCTCCTGGGTGCCGTGTGATGATAAAGGTGGAGGTTCTGACAGAACAAGAATACTGCAGGTGGATTCTGTTATTTCTTGGAGTGCCGAGTGAATGCTATGATGTGCCAGGGCCGGTGTTCATTGGGTAATGGGTCTCTCACATGCTTAGAATAATGGTGTAAATGCTGGTTAAATCTTACCTGTGTATTGTGTGTGTGACTACACGTGTATTGTGAGTGTGACTACCCGTGTATTGTGAGTGTGACTACCTGTGTATTGTGAGTGTGACTACCCGTGTATTGTGAGTGTGACTACCCGTGTATTGTGTGTGTGACTACCCGTGTAATGTGTGTGTGACTACCCATGTATTGTGTGTGTGACTACCCGTGTATTGTGAGTGTGACTACCCGTGTATTGTGAGTGTGACTACCTGTGTATTGTGAGTGTGACTACCCGTGTATTGTGAGTGTGACTACCCGTGTATTGTGAGTGTGACTACCCGTGTATTGTGAGTGTGACTACCCGTGTATTGTGAGTGTGACTACCTGTGTATTGTGAGTGTGACTACCCGTGTATTGTGAGTGTGACTACCCGTGTATTGTGTGTGTGACTACCCGTGTAATGTGTGTGTGACTACCCATGTATTGTGTGTGTGACTACCCGTGTATTGTGAGTGTGACTACCCGTGTATTGTGTGTGACTACCCGTCTATTGTGAGTGTGACTACCTGTGTATTGTGTGTGTGACTACCCGTGTATTGTGAGTGTGACTACCTGTGTATTGTGAGTGTGACTACCTGTGTATTGTGAGTGTGACTACCCGTGTATTGTGAGTGTGACTACCCATGTATTGTGTGTGTAACTACCCGTGTAATGTGTGTGTGACTACCCGTGTATGGTGTGTGTGACTACCCGTGTATTGTGTGTGTGTGACTACCCGTGTATTGTGTGTGTGTGACTACCCGTGTATTGTGTGTGTGACTACCCGTGTATTGTGTGTGTGTGACTACCCGTGTATTGTGTGTGTGACTACCCGTGTATTGTGTGACTACCCGTGTATTGTGTGTGTGTGACTACCCGTGTATTGTGTGTGTGTGACTACCCGTGTATTGTGTGTGTGACTACCCGTGTATTGTGTGTGTGACTACCCGTGTATTGTGTGTGTGACTACCCGTGTATTGTGTGTGTGTGACTACCTGTGTATTGTGTGTGTGACTACCCGTGTATTGTGTGTATATGACTTGCTTTTAGTTATTGCGTCCAGCATTGCATTACATGTAAATGTGTATATATATATATAGTATGTAATGTAAAGAGTCTAGAAAGGGTTAAGTCAGTTTCAGTTTGAACTTCGGCTCACGTCGGGCGTTGTGCCAAGGGTGTGTTACTTTCGATTTTGTCCGGAAATCAGAGGGTGTGATGTTTAATAAAAAGGCTTCAAGTGTGCTTTCTGTGTAACAACTCCTAACATATCAAACCGAAGAAATTGGTTATGGATTCAAACACTTACATTTTTAAAATGTGATATAATTCTAGATAGTAAGAAAACTAAACAAAAAAAACAAAACGACAAAACGCCACGTTAGTTCATATAGTCCATGAAGCAATATTCTATTGTGTTTCAAGGGCTCAACAATAACCCCTCATCAGGACTAAAACTAAAACAATAAAGGAAGAGAAAAGAATATAACATTTTGTAAATTTAAAAAAACAAAAAGAGATAAAACTATGTGTCTCTATAGGTATATTGACCCCAAAATACTTTTTCTGAAGCTAAAATAAATAAATAAATACAATAAACAAGGAATATAAAATACAGTTTACAGTATACAATTTTGGATAGGGATGTGGGGCTGGCATAGGATGATGGTCAGTCTAAGGCAGATGTGTGAGATAACTTGATGTAATTTGTCTCTATGGAGCAGAAATGCCCCGAGTGTATTCTACAACTCATGGTCCCTTTTGGTAAACATGTCCTAATAATTTGTTCTAATCATTTTTGGAAAGATATTAATTGGAAAAATAGAGAAAATATAGCTTAGGAGAAAAAAAAACTAGAATGAAAAAAATATATAATAATTAATTCATTAAGATGATAGTTACCTTAGACCAGTGTTTCTCAACTCCAGTCCTCATGGACCCCCAACAGGTCATGTTTTCAGGAATTCCCTCAGATGAAACAGCTGTGGTAATTACTAAGGCAGTGAAACTGATCAAATCACCTGTGCAAAATAATGGAAATCCTGAAAACATGACCTGTTGGGGGTCCATGAGGACTGGAGTTGAGAAACACTGCTCTAAGGTAACTATCATCTTAATGAATTAATTATTATAGATTTTTTTCATTCTAGTTTTTTTTTTCTCCTAAACTATATTTTCTCTATTTTTTCAATTAATATCTTTCCAAAAATTATTAGAACAAATTATTAGGACATGTTTACCAAAAGGGACCATGAGCTGTAGAATACACTCGGGGCATTTCTGCTCCATAGAGACAAATTACATCAAGTTATCTCACACATCTTGAAGGTATATTTACCCGCTCAGACCTATTGTGTGTATTTTCAATTAAAATGATCATAATAATTTGTTGTGGGAGACGCACATTTTTCGTCTATTGAAGAATACAACATTTGTTAGTAATGTGCTGCTGTCACCTTTGTTTTTTTATATTTCTGCATTTGGTTCCTTTAAATAAATCCTAATCTGAAGGGTTTTTGATTGCTGTTGGTAAGTGTTGGATACAGGACCTTGTATCTCATTAAAAAAAACAAATAGCAAAAACAAGGTAGTCTGATTGTTTTCCACAGATGATTATATTAAAGTCTTTTCTATATCTCTTGCATTTTTCATCCCTAGTTCGTGATCATAGAGTTCTGTGTGTGTCTGTGTGAGTGGATTTTATGTTTAAGCTTCTGTATTACATCTGTTTTGTTTGTTTTGTTTGTTTCTTTAATAGTCAGACACAATTGTGGGAGGCCGTAGTGTCATGAGGCCTCTGAGTAGGAAAAAGGTGACTAAATAAAATATGCATTTTAACTTACATAACAAAACTTCAGAAACAATGTAGTCCTGACGTGATACTTTTTTTATTTGCACTAACATACAATTTTGAGGACAAGCTTGTCCCCTTCTTCAAGGTCCAAGCAGTACTCCTTAGTAGTAGTTCTGCCATTGGGTGTGGGAGAGGACAGGTACAATGTCTTCACTGGTCACATTTCTGGAGGCTGGTCCTCAAGAAAAAGCACAAGGGGACAACATTAAGTGCAATATTAAAAAACACTTCATTAAAACCATCAATATTGCACTTACTTGGGTAGACAAGAAGAGCACTTGTAATCATAAACAAGCCTCAATATGCAGATCCAGTAGTCCATCGATAGCGGTGTGGGAGATGGAAACCAAGCAGGAATGAGTGGCAGACCACAGTAAACCACCACTGTAGAGGATCTGACAGGTGTAGAAACAGAAGTGACGCTGGAACCACTGTGGAATGCACAACTGAACATGAAGTCAGGAGATGGAGGATCCAGGGCTTGGGTTAAGCTGGGTGATGTATTCCTAAGCACTTATCGGCTCCTTTCTTTGAAAGAAGAAAGGAAAAGGAGAAAAGGAGCTGATTGGTGCTCCAAAACGCTTCATCTAGGTAACCAAGGTCCTGGATTCTCCCTCTCCTGACGTCAAGTCCGATTGTGCAGTCCACGGTGTCACGATCTTCTACATCGGTGGTGTAATGTGGTCTGCTGGTCATCCTTGCTTGGTTTCCATCTCCCACACTGCTATTGATGAACTACTGGATCCGCATATTGAGGCCTGTTTATGACTATAAATGTTCTTGTCTAAGCAAAAACTGCAAGACTGGAAAAAAGGCAATATTTTTCATTTTACAGCCCCTAGAGGATGGGCTAGATCAAGGCATAGTCCGTTTAGATCACGTGCACATTCAAAAAATACCCAGTCTTCTTCTGGAAGGGAAGGTGATAGTTCAACAAAGTCAGTGACTTTTTAAGATGAAGTACAGACAAGGGAGATTGACCCAGGCCCAGGGAAAAGGGTAATAAAAGAAGGGCCTGCCGAAGGGCTACTGATAATGGGACAGCGGCCACAGGAGCGGTATGAGTGCCTGTGATCAGTCCAGTAGTCTGTGTTTCAGCAGTAGCAGGCAGGTGAAGCAGCAGGACCGACTGATGGCAGATATCCTTGCATGGACCTTGGCTGTCAGTAGGCTGGAGGTTTGTAGCCAGTAGCAGGATCCTGATGCGGCTGTGCTGGATGCATGGATTGCTGAGGAGCAAGATGGAGGATGCAAGGTCACATGAGCTGGGTCGGTAGCAGTCAGGCAGATCAGACATAGCAGGAGGTAGCATAGTCAAGTCACAGGCCAGGTCAGCAGCAGAGGTTCAATCAGACAAGAGTAGGAGGCAGAAAAGTAATTCAAGACAAGCCGGGGGTCAGGGCAGGGCAGGACAAGTGGAGGTCAGGAACAAGCTGGGTCAGTATCAGGAGTCAGGCGCAAGGATCAGGATACACACTTAGGAGCTAAAGACCAAACAGCAAAGAGACAATACTGCAGCCAATTTAAATAGCCCTTTTGGCGCCAGCATTAGTGACAGGCGAGCGCCTGGATGCATGAGTGAGCATGGGCCTATATGCCCAAGTACATGCACATCTGTCCAACCCGTCACTGTTCTGAGCATGCGCATGTAGGCTGTGTACCGGGGTGGGCTGCCCAGGATACAGTGAAGTCATGAACGAGAAAGCAACCCCAACACCAGCTTTTGCCACAACAGAATTTTACTTAGATGTGGCAAATAAACACAACCACAAATGCTGGGAACATACCATAAATTTACATACACCCAGCCCAAAGGCTGAGACCCTTGTGCTGCACAGCACGGCGCCTTCTGATGGATGAAGGTAGAGGGTGTAGTAATTTACCTACTGGGGGCACAACTAAGCTGCCACACCTTACCTGTTATTACCCTACAGAGCAGGAATCAGTGTATGGGGGTACGGTATGGGCTAGCCTGCGGTGCAGCACAACAGCTTACAATCTTACACAAATCTACAGTATTCCCCCTCCCATAACTGGTCCTGTAGCACGTGCCTGAGTATTCCTTCTGAGCAAAACACCACTCTGGCTTGAGTTTGTAGGATTTTATCAGTTCTCCAATGTGAAATGTCACTTTAGGTTGTGGAGTCCTTCCAATGATCAGTAACAACACTTGTGGCCTGACACAAACAGTGAGCCTAACTAACTAACTATAGGCCTGTCTCAGTCCTATAGGCGTCAACACTGAAATGAGGTGCGTGCACGATCTTACAGACCCGGGTCTGCTTTGCATCCGCTGGTGACTCTGAACAGAACAAATGTCTCTCCACTAAGCATGCGATGTCACAGTATATACATTGCTTAGTTCCTCAGCTTCCCATCATCTTCCTAGCAGCAATCTTCCTTTCTTTGAACAGGGTTAGCATCTTGAACAACATCAGCTTCACTCAATTGAATTTCTGATTATGAAGGGCTGTCCTCACATCTGGATGGCATTGTATTCTCAGATCACACAGCCCCCTTCTCTCTCTCAAGCATGGCTCCTCTCCTCTCCTTTTCCTGTTCACTCCCTAAGTGTAAAACCCCAACCCTTCATGAATGTAGAAATCTCTATGCAGTCTGAGGCTGTGTTAGAAAAACAGTGACATCTTGTGGCTAAACTGCAGAATGTCAGTCAGAACCCTTTTAATTTACTTCAATCAGTGTTCAAACATTGAAAGCTGTTTCCCCATCTCACATGCATACTTGTGTGCTTCAAAACATTGCCTGCATTATGGACAAGCCTTTCCTGATAGAGCTATTCACACTTATATACTGTTCTATATCTGGACTGCTGTTTATTCCTACAAACTTTTTGTTCAAATGTATTATCAAGGCGGGTCATACATCTAGGCGCTATCTGTGACTATATCAATTTATATGCCTGCAAATTATGATGTGTCCCACATGACCCACACATCAGCAATTCACATATTCAGGATACGGTATAAGTGATAAACACGTATATATATATATAACCACTCTGAATGATATCCACTATTTAATGTCTTGTCCTCTGAGGCCTCTAGTAGCTCTACCATACTCTATACTACACCATAACACCTTCCACGTATGAGTGTGGCCGAGTGAGCAGCTGCTTGGGTGACAAGACAACGTTGTCTTCTTAATTTAGAGTGGTGGAGGTTAGTGGTTTTAGCTCACTTTTGTACATATTTGTTACTATTTTTCAATGAAGTCATTTTGTATTAACCCCCCTGGCGGTATTCCCGAGTGTAGCTCGGGGTAAAATTTGAGTACCAAGAGCTACACTCGGGCTTACCATGCGGCGTTGCTCAGGGAGTCCCTGCAGCACTTACCTTGTCCTTCGCTCGCCATCTCCTCCGGCCGATGCCGGCATCCGGCTTCCGTGTTTCGGTCCCTGTGACGTCAGGACGTACGGGCGCCGGAACCGGCGGCAAATTTGAAATTTTTTAAAAATTTCATTTTTTTAAAAATGATTATTATATAGTAAAACATTGCTGTTTCAATGCATTTCACATACATTTTGTCCCGAGTGCTTTGCCCGGCACCCTGCCTGCATTTTTACTGTTCTTTCTGCCTGGAAACTGAGAAACGTCCATGGCGTCCAAAAAGCGTCCCTTTAGGTCAGACGCGGTTTTAGACCGGCTAGAGAACAGCGATAGTAAATCAGAACCACTTGCAGAATTGAGTGATAATGAATGATTTGTGGGGGAAATTCCTCATCAGACACTGAAAACGATTCTGCGACTTTGCTCAGCGATGTGCGAATTTGCCTCTGTATTTCAAATTTCAGTGTTTTTGGTTTGATTATATTATTGAATTCAATGTATTATTATTATATTATTATTTTTTATGATTATTAATTCAATTATAATTTATGATTTCTTGTTTCAAGTTTTATCCTACCCGGGATGTATACTAGACTCTTGTTCGGACAGATTTCAATGAGTTATTCCTAAAAATTACAGCCTACAATAAAAAAACGACTTATTTCCATGCAAAAAAATGTACCGCTTTCCGCACCAAAAATCGAAAATAATCAGACCGCCGGGGAGGTTAAGCTGCATGGTCCCATTTGAAACCTCCTTCCAGGGGTATCCCTTTACCCTTGATTGCTGCAGCTCTTGTCCACCCATGTAAGTGCAATATTGATGGTTTTAATAAAGTGTTTTTAATACTGCACTTAGAGGCGCTCCCTTGTGCTTTTTCTTGTTATTACAGAAGAGAAATATTCCAGTCTCTCAGTGGAGCTGCCAATCTGCTGCATAATTTTATGTGAACCATTCTATAATTATAAACTTTATGGACATATATATCATTTTCTAATAGTCCTTTGTTCTACGTGGACCAAGGTTTGTGCCATAGATTTGTACATAGGCTGGTCCTCCTTGCTTTAAATCTGGGAGCTTATATCTGTGTTTTTTTTTTTTTTTCCTAATGAAAAGTTTAACCACTCGCCTACTGGGCACTTTCACCCCCATCCTGCCCAGGCCAATTTTCAGCTTTCAGTGCTGTCGCACTTTAAATGACAATTGCACGGTCAGCAACACTGTACCCAAACAACATTTGTATCTATTTTTTGAGACAGAGATTTCCTTTTGGTGGTGTTTCACCACTAAGTTTTTTTTTGTTAAACAAATAATAATAATTTGAAAAAAAAAAATGTTCTTAGTTTCTGTTATAAAATTTTGGAAAAAGGAAATTTTTCTTATGGGCACCGATAGGCAGCACCGATGGGCAGCATTGATAGGCAGCACCGATGGGCACTGATAGGCAGCACTGAGGGGCACTATTAGGCTGCACTGATGGGCACTGATGAGGCAACACTGATGAAGCTGCACTGATAGACATCACTGATGGGTACTGATAGGTAGCACTGATGAGCACTGATAGGCTCCGTCAGGTTCACCTGCCCTTGTTTCTATCCATTTAAATGCATGTGCCTCCATTGTGAGGACTCTCAAGATTTATAGAGTTAGGACCACAGATACTCAGGGGGCCGTGATGTGGCTCTGTGGCTTACGTATGTATTTGCAAATGTGTGCTAACTAAACCCCTGTTTTTAAACGCATGTTCTTAGACGGGTTAACTTGGTTTTTGATAGTTGGCTGACTGGCTGGCAGTTTGAACTGGCTTTCTTATCCCCCTCTTTTGATAAGTTATACTTATCCATGTTCCTTGCCGACAATGGCCATTATTAGACTGGGGTAGGCTGGCAAGTTGAACTGGATAGTCCTATTATTTACTTTGTAACGCCTTCCATGTTCACTGTTTAAAAAGCCATTTATAGACCTGGGTAGGTGACCAGTTTTTTCTTTGCACTGATAGGCGGCACTGAAGGTCACTGATAGGCAGCACTGACTGGCAGCACTGATGGACACTGACTGGCGGCACCGATGGACACTGATTGGCAGCACCGATTGACACTGAAAGGTAGCACTGATGGATACTGACAGTCAGCACTGATGGACTCTGTTGGGACTGCACAGATGGACACTGTTGGGACTGCACTGATGGACACTGTTAGGACTGCACTGATAATTAGTGCCCAATTGAACTTTTTATCTCTCTATAAGGGGGTAATTATTTCCAATTACCATAAGTGTAAGAAGTATTCTTCCCACAGACTATCACATTAATGTATCATGAGTTGTACATACAGCAATTTTTTAAGGGGTTCCTTGAGACCGAAAAGTTATTTCAAGAGTTTCTATATATTGAAAAGGCTGAGAAAGTCTGTTCTAGAACCTAATTTATAAAATGAATGGTGTTGACAATTGCGCAATATTAGGAGATAGTCAATTGCAAATGTTTTCAAAGGTTTCTTAACAGCATTGATCTAAAGTGGAGAAATAGCTCATGTTACCTTCACCTCACAATAAAGAAAAGGAAGCCCAGGTGCTCTTCACTTCTGACTTTGGCTCCCTTCACAGTTCTGAAAATGAGGTCCTTATACTGAGCATGACAGAACAAGGAACGTTTTGGAAAAAAGTAATTTTCTCTTTGACTGTCAGACCATGTGGGCAGCACAGCAAAAAGCTATTTATGAAAACTGTAAAATCAATTTGCTTGTGTTTCTTTTGAAGGCATGGAAGAATTTCTTCCCCAACAATTGCTTGAAGTAAGCAATACATCATCAGTTTATAATGTCTTCATTGTTGGGTTGAGGATCCACCAAAGCTCCAGACTTGTCCTTTTCAGCCTGCTCACGGTCACCTATGCTGTGACTTTGACTTGCAACCTCTTCATCATCTTGTGGGTGTTTTTCTCTAAACTTTCTCATTTTCCTATGTATGTGTTCCTCTCCAATCTGTCATTGTCGGGGATCATGGTCACCACCAACATTGTTCCCCCCATGCTCCACATTTTACTCAGAAACGGTACTTATTTTTCTCTTATTGGTTGTTTCTCACAGTTTTCCCTATTTGATGTTTTTCTAGTTACAGAAAGTTTTCTCCTCTCAGCAATGTCCTATGATAGATTTCTGGCGATTTGCAAACCTCTTCATTACACACTGATGGGTCCTTGGTTGTGTATTTGTCTGATCCTCGTCTGCTGGGCTATGTCAACCCTATTCATGTCCATTGCTTTAGGTTTTGTGGCCTCTTTGAATTTTTGCAGAGACAATACTATTGACCATCTCTATTGTGACATTATTCCAATGTTGAAGCTTTCTTGTTCTGACACTCCCACCATTGAAATAGTTGTGTCTTCCCTTTCACCTGCAGCCCTTGTGTTCCCTCTCCTTGTGATAATATCTACCTATGGGTTCATCATCAGAGCCATCACCAGGATCTCATCATCCAAGGCAAAAGAGAAAGCTTTCTCCACCTGCAGTTCCCACCTGGGAGTCGTCTCTACATATTATAGCACCATGATTATGGTCTATATGGTCCCATCTGGTCATTTTGTGACAACAAACAAGGTACTATCACTGCTCTATATGGTGATCACCCCACTAGTAAATCCCTTTATTTACACCTTGAGAAACCAAGAGATCAATGCAGCTATAAGACAAATCTTGTCATCCATAACCAGAACCTAAACATCGTTAGTCCATTTAAAGTTAAATTGGGCCGAGTAACCAAACCTCATTAAAGTGTGGTGGTGCCCTCATATATTTTAATTTCAATACAAACAGTCTTATGCTTTACAACAAAACCCAACAAGCAAAGTGCATTAATCTATAGCAGCCATGTAAATCCTTAACAAAGGATTGTGTAATGTGTTTGTTGGCAGAATATCTGGGACTGTATTTCATTCTGGTGCCAGATCTTGAAAGGAACTCAGTTTGTTTCAAGGCTTTGATGGTTGGGAACCAGACTGTTTCCATTCCCCAATAGTAAGACACCTGGTATGACTCTCCTTACATTGAGGGTGAACCTCTTGTGGATTAGTATTACTTCTCAAGAACCAGCCAGTCCATCAGTCTGACATCTCTATGATTCATACCTGTATATCATTGCTGGAAGGATTTCAAACCTCATTTCTCCAAAAGTCACACAGTTCAGTTGTCTTCTTATATAATGCAGGACGCCACTTAAACCGACCTATTGCCAGCTGAAATACGTTGCCTCAGACAGTGCTACTCTGGCCACTCTCCCTGCTACATTGTGCCCTTCCCACCTCTGTAGCCAAGACCGAGTGGGTGGGGCAAAGTATGTCAGGGAGCATGGGCAGAGTAGCGCCCATATTTTAATCAGCACTAGGTCAGTCTGAGCGGCGTCCTACATTATAGTTTGAGACTTCTGGATGAGTGAATTTTGACACGTGCTCCCATTTCCTGAACATCATTAAGGAGACACTCAGGGGCGTATTTACCACAAGGCAAACAAGGCATTTGCCTAGGGCATCATTTTTCAGGGGGGGCAGCGCCGCCTCCCTAAAGAAGGTATGGAAGAAGAGACACACACAGCATGGGGACCAGGAGGTATCTGAGAGAGGCTGCGGGCTGCTTGATGGTGTATGCTGAGCTTGATTCTTGTTCCTGGGGATGTCCAGAGCTGTGAAAAGGAGTGTCCTCTCTTGCCGGGGTGGGGGGGGGGGCTGCCAGTGTATGGGGGGGCGGTTTGAGTGGAAGGCTCTCTTCTCCGTTGGGTGGGAAGCTGGGGTGTTGTTGGTCAATGTCAGGCACTCTTCATGGGGGAAGGGGGTGTTGGTCATTGTCAGGGTCTCTGGAGGGGAGGGGGGTGATTTTTGTGTTGCCTAGGGCAGCACAAAACCTAAATACACTACTGGAGACGCTTTAGCCTCAGCTTGGAGTGAGCATTCAAGTTTCTTCATAATCCCAGTATTCTTCTTGTCTCACTGCCAGTACTGCTTCTTGTCCTCATCTGCTGTAATCCTTTACTTTAACGTGCCTGTTCTTATCGCCTTCTCAAGCAGTCCTTCAGTGCTCATCCTTCCCAAGACCTTTATCTAGCTCATGCACATATTAGTATTTGCCTTTCTTGAATTGCTGTATTTAGCGATTATTGATTGATTAGCATCTGTTTATGTCATACTTGGGTTGGACATTTGCTGCTCTACTGTAACTGGTAATCTTCTCACAATAATTTTCTCTCAGTTCCTCTATAATGGTTCAGATCTGTCACATGGTGTTCCAGGATTGGATTCCTGACAGCTAAGATATTATTTATTTATTTTATGTATTTCAGGTACTTACAGTGGGGATCGAAGGTTTGGGCACCCCAGCTAAAAATTTGTATTAATGTGCATAAAGAAGCCAAGGAAAGATGGAAAAATCTCCAAAAGGCATCAAATTACAGATTAGACATTCTTATAATATGTCAACAAAAGTTAGATTTTATTTCCATCATTTACACTTTCAAAATAACAGAAAACAAAAAAATGGCGTCTGCAAAAGTTTGGGCACCCTGCAGAATTTATAGCATGCACTGCCCCCTTTGTCAAGCTGAGACCTGCCAGTGTCATGGATTGTTCTCAATCATCGTCTGGGAAGACCAGGTGATGTCAATCTCAAAGGTTTTAAATGCCCAGACTCATCTGACCTTGCCCCAACAATCAGCACCATGGGTTCTTCTAAGCAGTTGTCTAGAAAACTGAAACTGAAAATAGTTGACGCTCACAAAGCTGGAGAAGGCTATAAGAAGATAGCAAAGCATTTTCAGATGTCAATATCCTCTGTCCGGAATGTAATTAAGAAATGGCAGTCATCAGGAACAGTGGAAGTTAAAGCAACATCTGGAAGACCAAGAAAAATATCAGACAGAACAGCTTGCAGGATTGTGAGAAAAACAATTCAAAACCCACGTTTGACTGCACGAGCCCTCCAGAAAGACCTGTCAGACACTGGAGTTGTGGTACACTATTCACTATCAAGAGATACTTGTACAAATATGGTCTTCATGGAAGAGTCATCAGAAGAAAACCTCTTCTACGTCCTCACCACAAAAATCATCGTTTGAACTTTGCAAATGAACATATAGACAAGCCTGATGCATTTTGGAAACAAGTTCTGTGGACCGATGAGGTTAAAATTGAACTTTTTGGCCGGAATGAGCAAAGGTACGTTTGGAGAAGAAGGGGCACAGAATTTAATGAAAAGAACCTCTGTCCAACTGTTAAGCATGGGGTTGGATCAATCATTCTTTGGGGTTGTGTTGCAGCCAGTGGCACAGGGAACATCTCACGAGTAGAAGGAAAAATGGATTCAATAAAATTTCAGAAAATTTTGGATGGTAACTTGATGCCATCTGTGAAAAAGCTGAAGTTAAAGAGAGGATGGCTTCTACAAATGGATAATGATCCTAAACACACCTCGAAATCCACAGGGGATTACATCAAGAGGCGTAAACTGAAGGTTTTGCCATGGCCTTCACAATCTCCTGACCTCAACATCATTGAAAATCTATGGATAAACCTTAAAAGAGCCGTGCTGACAGACAGCCCAGAAATCTCAAAGAACTGGAAGACTTTTGTAAGGAAGAATGGGCAAAGATCCCTCAAACAAGAATTGAAAGGCTCTTGGCTGGCTACAAAAAGCGTTTACAAGCTGTGATACTTGTCAAAGGGGGCAGTACAAGATATTAACTCTGCAGGGTGCCCAAACTTTTGCAGACGCCATTTTTTTGTTTTCTGTTATTTTGAAAGTGTAAATGATGGAAATAAAATCTAACTTTTGTTGACATATTATAAGAATGTCTAATCTGTAATTTGATGCCTTTTGGAGATTTTTCCATCTTTCCTTGGCTTCTTTATGCACATTAATACACATTTTTAGCTGGGGTGCCCAAACTTTCCATCCCCACTGTATATAGCTCCATCAATTTACGCAGTGCTTTACATATATATTGTACATTCACATCAGTCCCTAACCCTCAAGGGGTGTACAATCTAAGGTCCCTAACTCACATTCATAGATACACATACTAGGGACAATATAGACAGGAGCCAATTAACATACCAGCATGTCTTTGGAGTGTGGGAGTAAACCGGAGTACCCGGAGGAAACCCACGCAGGCACAGGGAGAACATGCAAACTGCAGGCAGGAGGTGCAATGGCTGGTATTTGAACCAATGACCATAGTACTGCCAGGAAGACATGGTGAAGGAACCTTCATATTTCATTGCCTTATGATTATTATTTTGCAATTCTATGCAACTCTGTTTGTTGTACACTCTTTAAAAATTAATAAAAAGTAAATTATAAAAAAAAAGCTGTATTTACCCCAATCTACTCTTGGAGAAGCAAAAAAAAACTCAATTAAGGAGAATAAAATACAGTTTACAGTATCAGGATGTGGTACAAGTAAAAGACTTTGGTCAGTCTTAGGGTTGCTATCATCATATCAATGCCATTCTGTATATTCTATCTTCTCTTTTATCTTTTCCCCAAGCTACAGTATATTCTCACCATATTTCCAATTAATATCTCGCCAGCAATTATTGAGAGATGTTTACCAAAAGGGACCACATGCTGTAGAATACACTCGGGGCATTTCTGCTCCATAGAGACAAATTACATCAAGTTATTTCACACCTCAAAGGTATATCTACCCGCTCAGACCTGCGGTGTGTGTTTTCAATGAAAATGGCGATTATAATTTGCTGTAAAAAGAGACAAACATGTCTAACTACCGAGGAATACTGAGAATGTGCTGCTTATGTTTTTATTTCTCTGCTTTTTGATTTCTTTAACATAATCCTCCTAATCTGAAGGGTTTTCATATTGTTGTTGGTAAGAGTTTAGTACAGAAATCTATACACATCTGATCAATTCCTGTATAAAGAGAAAAAACTTGAGGACCACAAGGTAATCTGAGCTATTTCCACAAATAACCAATATATAGATAGATAGATAGATAGATAGATAATAGATAGATAGATAGATAGATAGATAGATAGATAGATAGATAGATAATAGATAGATAGATAGATAGATAGATAATAGATAGATAGATAGATAGATAATAGATAGATAGATAGATAGATAATAGATAGATAGATAGATAGATAGATAGATAGATAGATAGATAGATAATAGATAGATAGATAGATAGATAGATAGATAGATAGATAGATAATAGATAGATAGATAGATAGATAGATAGATAGATAATAGATGATAGATAGATAGATAGATAGATAGATAGATAGATAGATAGATAGATAATAGATAGATAGATAGATAGATAGATAATAGATAGATAGATAATAGATAGATAGATAGATAGATAGATAGATAGATAGATAGATAATAGATAGATAGATAGATAGATAGATAGATAGATAGATAGATAATAGATAGATAGATAATAGATAGATAGATAGATAATAGATAGATAGATAATAGATAGATAGATAGATAGATAGATAGATAGATAGATAGATAGATAGATTAATAGATAATAGATAGATAGATAGATAGATAGATAGATAGATAGATAGATTAATAGATAATAGATAGATAGATTAATAGATAATAGATAGATAGATAGATAGATAGATAGATAGATAGATAGATAGATAATAGATAGATAATAGATAGATAGATAATAGATAGATAGATTAATAGATAGATAGATAGATAGATAGATAGATAGATAGATAATAGATAGATAGATAGATAATAGATAGATAGATAATAGATAATAGATAGATAGATAATAGATAGATAGATAGATAGATAGATAGATAGATAGATAGATACCCACTTACACATTTATTTTTGTCCAGTGTCAGTTGAAATAAATAATGGTAATACAGATAAAAGGATATATGTGAAATGTGCAAAAATATTAACAAACAAAACAAAAACAAAATAAAGTGTAAATAGTAATGGTTAATAAAATAGGGCAAGCACAGGGGCGGACTGACCATTTGGAAACTCGGCCATTGCCCGAAGGGCCCGGGATCAGTAGGGGGCCCTATGAGATGCCCCTGGTACCTTTTTCATAGGCTTTTTTGAGTTTGGGCAAAGACACAGGGGCCCCATGATCCCCTATTGCCCGGGGGCCCCATGAGTTGTCAGTCCACCCCTGGGCAAGCATACAAAAAATCAGCAGGAAAATAACAGGTAAATGGCAAAGGAGGAAAAGGCGCTGATTACGGCTTATTATAATAAACTAAGGGTTAATAGAGGTTTTATTTAAATGTTTTGTTTTTTTTTTACTTGCTAAGTTGATCATTTTTTCAGCTCATCCAATTGTTTTCTTATCAATAGTACACTATGGCTTTGATTTACTAAAAGGCAAATAGTCTAATCACTTTGCAAGTGAATTAGCGCCAGAGCTTAGTGAATGTGGTGAAGTATCACTTCACAATACCCAGTGCATCTTTGTTTTCATGTGCTTGGACGATGGACGTCAGCAGAGCTTCACCTCATTCACCAAGCTTTGGGGCAAATTCTCTTCCTCAACCTCCTTTGCAAAGTGAACTGTCTATTTGCCTTTAGCAAGTCAATCCCTACAAAGCCAAATCTACGGCTATTTATATGGGCAAAAATACGGGAACCAAATGATGGAATCCAGGTGTTTCCAGTGGAAGGAACTGCTAAAAGATAAGTTTGGGATTTAAACAAAATAAACATACATTCTCACCTAGGTGGATGCAGCATTGGTCTGAGACCGAGAACTGAGCAATCAAAGACTGCCAATAACTCAGTTCTCAGTCTTCTCAGTCTTCAGTGAACAAAGAGTTGTGAGTTCCGCACGCACTCTGCCCTGGCAGGAACGGCCGGTTCAGGCTCTCAGTTGCATGCTGAGAAGCTGAGCCAGCTGCCTGTCAAGGCATCTGGGTGGATCCTGACATTAAAGTTGGGTCTCTCCGGAGCCTAAACAGCTGAGTGACGTCAGCTGACAGTGGACGTTACGCCGCTGTCGGCTGAATAGAGATCACAGGAGTGAAGAACGATGTACACTTCTGTGACCTACAAGAGAAGTAGAGGCAAAAGGGCT
Source organism: Staurois parvus (assembly GCF_062004578.1). Classification (NCBI taxonomy): domain Eukaryota; kingdom Metazoa; phylum Chordata; class Amphibia; order Anura; family Ranidae; genus Staurois; species Staurois parvus. Next base: position 1,379,573 of record NW_028318107.1, on the reverse strand, counting down.
TTGGCCCTACTTATTTTTAATACTCCATCATACAAAGACATTTCAGACAATTGGCCTCTTCCAACCTTGTGGTAGCAGCTTGGGGAAGACCTTTATCTTTTCCAGCATGACTATGCCCCCGTGTACAAAGCCAGCTCTATAAAGACATGGTTTGACCAGTATGGAGTAAAAGAACTTAAGTGTCCTACACAGAGCCCTGACATCAGTTCTACTGAAGACCTTTAAATGAACTAGAATGCCGATTGTGAGCAAGATCTTCTCATCCAGAATCAGTACCTGACCTCACTAATGGGCACAAATTCCCACAGACACCCTCCAAAATCTTGTGGTTTTAAAGGCTCAAGGTCTTTTGCCTTCATGCATTCTATGCATGAAGTTTAAAAACCTTCTCTGTGCAGCATCCCCCCCCCAGCCCCCTCAATACTTACCTGAGCCCCATCGCGATCCAGCGATGTGCACAAAAGCCTTGGCTGTTCTGGGTCTCCATTGGCTCCCACTGCTGTCAATCTTAGCCAGGCAGCCAATGAAGAGAGAGGGGGTGGGGCCAAGTCACGGCTCCGTCTGTGAGTGGACACACGGATCAGTGGATGCCCCCATAGCAAGCTGCTTGCTGTGGGGGCACCTGACAGAAAGAAGGAGCCAGGAGAGCCAGCATGGGACCTGAGGAGAGGAGGATCTAGGCAGCTTTGTGGAAAACCACTGCTCACAGCAGGTAAGTATAGACATGATTGTTACCCCCACCCAAAAAAAATTAACCTTTAGTATCGCTTTAAGCTCTGTGTCTTTTTCCTACGATTTCCACCATCCAATGACAGCGGGATTATAACTATCATGTATTAGCTAGGCAAGCAGGGACTCATGAACAAGGCCATTTAAAGAAGTCTTCCAGACCTGCAGAACCCCTGAATGGCTGTTTACTTATAATAGAAGGAGCCCCTTCACCAATGTAACATTATTCCAGAACTTCATTTATGAACGCTGTTTACAATTATACAACATTAGCAGCCAGCAGATGCATAAAAAAAAAGTTGCCATATAGATAGCTGAGCCATGTGAAAAATCTCGTGACTTTTCAATTTTTTTTGTTAACATCGTTGATTTGAAGTAGTGGAGAGATATTATCTTCACCTCACGCCATAGAAAAGTAAGTCCAGGTTTTCTTGAACCCACCTCACTTTAGCTCATTTCACACTTCTGTATATACATAAGGCCCTTATGCCAAGCATTGCAGAATACGTTGGGGTTGATGTACTAAAACTGGAGAGTGAAAAATCTGGTGCTGCTGTGCATGGCGGCCAATCAGCTCCTCACTTCAGCTTGTTCAATTAAGCTTTGCCAAAAAAAAATAGAAGCTGATTGGCTTCTTTGCACAACTGCACCAGATTTTGCACTCTCCAGTTTTAGTAAATCAACCCCCATTGCATATGGTACTTGGCCAGCCATAACATTTGTGGAACAAGCTATTTTCCTCTTGATTGCCAAGTAGCACAGCAAGAAACTGTTCATGGAAACTATTAAATCAATTTGCTTGTGTTTCTTTTGAAGACATGGAAGAATTTATGCCCCAATTGCTGGACATGCAGAACACGTCATCAATAAATAATGTCTTCATTGTTGGGTTGAGGATCCACCAAAGCTACAGACTTGTCCTCTTCTGCCTCTTCATGGTCATCTACTCCCTAACCTTTTCTTGTAATTTTTTGATCATCTTGCTGGTGTCCTTCTCTAAACTTTCTCTTTCTCCTATGTATGTGTTTCTCTCCAATCTGTCACTAGTAGAGATCTTGGTCACCACCAACTTTGTTCCCCCCATGCTCCACATCTTACTTAGAAACGGCACTTATTTTTCTCTTATTGGCTGTTTCACTCAGTTTTTCTTATTTGGGGTGTTTCTAGCTACAGAAAATTTCCTCCTCTCAGCAATGTCCTATGATAGATTTCTGGCGATCTGCAAACCTCTTCACTACACACTGATTATGGGTCCCGGGTTGTGTATTTGTCTGATCCTTGCCTGCTGGGCTTTGTCAATCCTTCTTATTTCCATTGGTTTTAGTTTTGTAATAAGTTTGAATTTTTGTAGAGACAATATTATTGACCATTTCTATTGTGACGTTCTTCCAATATTGAAGCTTTCTTGTTCTGACACTTCCACTGTTGAAATGGTTATGTATTCCTTTTCATCTACAGCCACTATGTTACCTCTCCTTGTAATCATATCTACTTACGGGTTCATCATCAGAGCCATCACCAGGATCTCAACATCCAAAGGAAAAGAGAAAGCCTTCTCCACCTGTAGCTCTCACCTGGGAGTCGTGTCTACATACTATGTCACCATGATTTTGGTCTATGTGGTTCCATCTGGTCATTTTGCAACAATGAACAAAATTCTATCACTGCTCTATACGGTGATCACCCCACTAGTGAACCCCTTTATTTACACCCTGAGAAACCAAGAGATCAATGCAGCTATAAGACAAATCTTGTCATCCATAACCAGACACTAAACATTGTTAGTCCATTTAAAGGTAATATGGACAGAGTATCCAAACCTCATTTATTTCCATCTTAATGCAATGATGCAAAACCCAACATACACAGTGCATTAGTCCACAGCAACCAAGAAAAACCTCAACAAATGATTGAGTTATGTGTTTGTTGGCAGAATATCTTTGACTGTATTTCATTCTGGTGCCAGACCTTGAAAGGAACTAAACCTGTTTTTAGGCCCTGGGATGGATTCCATTCTCTAGTAGCAAGGCACCCAGTTTGGACATCACAAAGGAACCCTTACATCCAAGATGTCTTCTTACTGGTTAGGAATTATTCTCAAGAACCAGACAGTCCATCTATCTAACGTCTCTTTGGTTGTCAGAGGTGTTCCCAACTCTCCAGTTTGCCAGCTCAAGCAACCAGCCACAGACCTCAGCAGTCTTCTTGTTACCCTGCAGTATTTCTTAAATGTTTTTTTCCTGCTGTGTTGCTCTATTTTAACTTGTCTGTTCCTATCTCACTTCTGCTGAAGTCGTTCTGTCCCCATCCTTGCCCAGGTCCCTTACTTAGCTCTTCCACATATTTGTATTGGAATTTCCTGTATTATCGCATTTAGCTGCTGTTGGGTATTTATTGTCTGTTTCTGTTCCAACATATTCCATTGTTTGCTGCACTGCTGTCACTGGTCATGTTCTCACAATAAATACTTTATTATCACATGAAGTCTGAATTTTTGGTTCCTCTATGATGGTCCTGATAGCTGTGACATAAGAATAGTGGGAGAACCTTCATATTTTTATATCCTAAATACTGTATGTAAGATAACCCTAACATAATGATTAGAGATGAGCGAATTATTCAAAAATTCGATTCGGCTGATTCGCCGAATTTGAGGAAGAAATTTGATTCGATGCAAATTTATTTGCTGCAAAATTAACTTATAAAAAGGGTTTCTAGGCTTCAGAGAGCCTTTAAATTAGTGCAGAACACTGTACCTTTAATTTAAATGCCCTTGGAGATGAGGAAGGAGAAGGAAAGGAGAAGGAGAAGGATGAGAAGAAGGAGAAGGATGAGAAGAAGGAGGAGGATGAGAAGAAGGAGAAGGAGAAGGATGAGAAGAAGGAGAAGGATGAGAAGAAGGAGAAGGATGAGAAGGAGAAGGATGAGAAGAAGGAGAAGGAGAAGGAGAAGGATGAGAAGAAGGAGAAGGATGAGAAGAAGGAGAAGGAGAAGGATGAGAAGAAGGAGAAGGAGAAGGATGAGAAGAAGGAGAAGGATGAGAAGAAGGAGAACGATGAGAAGAAGGAGAAGGATGAGAAGAAGGATGAGAAGAAGGAGAAGGATGAGAAGAAGGATGAGAAGAAGGATGAGAAGAAGAAGAAGGATGAGAAGAAGGAGAAGGATGAGAAGAAGGAGAAGAAGGAGAAGGAGAAGGATGAGAAGAAGGAGAAGGATGAGAAGAAGGAGAAGGAGAAGGATGAGAAGAAGGAGAAGGAGAAGGATGAGAATAAGGAGAAGGATGAGAAGAAGGAGAAGGAGAAGGATGAGAAGAAGGAGAAGGAGAAGGATGAGAAGAAGGAGAAGGATGAGAAGAAGGAGAAGGATGAGAAGAAGGATGAGAAGAAGGAGAAGGATGAGAAGAAGGATGAGAAGAAGGAGAAAGATGAGAAGAAGAAGGATGAGAAGAAGAAGAAGGATGAGAAGAAGAAGAAGGATGAGAAGAAGAAGAAGGATGAGAAGAAGAAGAAGGATGAGAAGAAGGAGAAGGATGAGAAGAAGAAGAAGAAGGATGAGAAGAAGAAGAAGGATGAGAAGAAGGAGAAGGATGAGAAGAAGAAGAAGGATGAGAAGAAGAAGAAGGATGAGAAGAAGGAGAATTCCAAGCCGGCAAAAAGTGTATCTGCAGAGCTCCGCTATTTCTTAGCGGAGCTCTGCAGATACACTTAGCGGAGCTCTGCAGATACACTTTTTGCCGGCTTGGAATTCTTCTTATTTTCATCCTACTTCTTCTTCTTCTTCTTCTTCTTCTTCTTCTTCTTCATCCTCATCCTCATCCTCAGAAGAAGAAGAAGAATGAAAAGAAGAAGAAGAAGAATGAAAAGAAGAATGAAAAGAAGAAGAAGAATGAAAAGAAGAAGAAGAAGAATGAAAAGAAGAATGAGAAGAATGAAAAGATTCTTCTTCTTCTTCTTTTCATTCTTCTTTTCATTCTTCTTCTTCTTTTCATTCTTCTTCTCATTCTTCTTTTCATTCTTCTCATTCTTCTTTTCATTCTTCTCATTCTTCTTCTCATTCTTCTTTTCATTCTTCTTCTCATTCTTCTTTTCATTCTTCTTCTTCTTTTCATTCTTCTTTTCATTCTTCTTCTCATTCTTCTTTTCATTCTTCTTCTCATTCTTCTTATTTTCATTCTTCTTCTTTTCATTCTTCTTTTCATTCTTCTTCTTCTTCTTTTCATTCTTTTCATTCTTCTCATTCTTCTTTTCATTCTTCTCATTCTTCTTCTCATTCTTCTTTTCATTCTTCTTCTTTTCATTCTTCTTTTCATTCTTCTCATTCTTCTTTTCATTCTTCTCATTCTTCTTCTCATTCTTCTTTTCATTCTTCTTCTTCTTTTCATTCTTCTTTTCATTCTTCTTTTCATTCTTCTCATTCTTCTTTTCATTCTTCTTTTCATTCTTCTTCTCATTCTTCTTTTCATTCTTCTTTTCATTCTTCTTCTTCTTTTCATTCTTCTTTTCATTCTTTTCATTCTTCTTTTCATTCTTCTTTTCATTCTTCTTTTCATTCTTCTTCTCATTCTTCTTTTCATGAAGAAGAAAAGAAGAATGAGAAGAATGAAAAGAAGAAGAATGAAAAGAAGAATGAGAAGAAGAATGAAAAGAAGAATGAAAAGAAGAATGAAAAGAAGAATGAGAAGAATGAAAAGAAGAATGAGAAGAATGAAAAGAAGAATGAAAAGAAGAAGAAGAAGAATGAAAAGAAGAAGAAGACTGAAAAGAAGAATGAAAAGAAGAAGAAGAAGAATGAAAAGAAGAAGAATGAAAAGAAGAATGAAAAGAAGAAGAAGAATGAAAAGAAGAAGAAGAAGAATGAAAAGAAGAATGAAAAGAAGAAGAATGAAAAGAAGAATGAAAAGAAGAAGAAGAATGAAAACAAGAAGAAGAAGAATGAAAAGAAGAATGAAAAGAAGAAGAAGAATGAAAAGAAGAAGAAGAAGAATGAAAAGAAGAATGAAAAGAAGAATGAGAAGAATGAAAAGATTCTTCTTCTTCTTCTTTTCATTCTTCTTCTTCTTTTCATTCTTCTTCTTCTTCTTTTCATTCTTCTTTTCATTCTTCTCATTCTTCTTTTCATTCTTCTCATTCTTCTTCTCATTCTTCATTTCATTCTTCTTCTCATTCTTCTTTTCATTCTTCTTCTTCTTTTCATTCTTCTTTTCATTCTTCTCATTCTTCTTTTCATTATTCTTTTCATTCTTCTTCTCATTCTTCTTTTCATGAAGAAGAAAAGAAGAATGAGAAGAATGAAAAGAAGAATGAAAAGAAGAATGAGAAGAATGAAAAGAAGAATGAAAAGAAGAAGTATTCCAGTACAGCAAAAAGTGTATCTGCAGAGAGCTCCGCTATTTCTGACAGTTCTCTGACAGTTCCTTCACATTTACAGCGGTTGAAACATTGTATCTGTTTCCAAATAAAAACATCTGTATCCTAAATGGAAACAAATAGATACAATGTTTCAACCGCTGTACATGTGAAGGAACTGTCAGAGAACTGTCAGAAATAGCGGAGCTCTCTGCAGGGACACTTTTGCCGGCTGATCGGGAAAAATCCGATTCGCGCACCCGAAGTATGCTAATATTCGGATTTGACGCAAATCAAATTTTTCCTGAAATTCGAAACGAATTCCACTTCGCCTGGTTCGATTCGCTCATCTCTAATAATGATATTACAGGAAAAGAGGGAGAGAGAGAACTATATAGACAATGGTGTCACCCCTTGCTAGTGGATTTCACTGGTGTCACACACTTATTGAAAAGACACAAAGTACATGGGCCCTTACCAAAATAAATCTACCAGCGCTTGTTTAGGCACCATACCAACAGAACTCCATACACAAATTATAAACAATTAAAGCTTTATTAACCACTTCAATACCGGGCACTCCCAATATACAAATGTCATCTTCGAATAATTACATCTGGCATTCCTGTATAGTTAGAAAAGGTGTCAGCAGTCTGAAAGATATTTAGCCGTATCTTAGGAGATAGATTGGCCCCAATTATCTCCTCATAAAGGTGAGAATACACGATTAGAAAATTGACCGATCAGTCATCCGACGACTGATAGGTGTTCGTTCATTGGTCGGAATTGTGGCCCATATTAACCAATCTAAAAAAATCGTTCGTCGGACCATACGTAGTGTTGACGTCTTCCGTACAAGTGGAAGTGATGCAGTGTGCCTGTGACATTGTAGCCACGCCCTTCCGGCCAGAACGAGCGATATACACAACAATTACCAGCAATGAGTATAATATGGGATATAGGTAAAGCGAGCGCTCATAAATCAGCTGCTGGAACACTCCAAGGAATCACTAGACCTCATAACATGAATACTAAATAACATAGTGCAGCGCTGTAATGCTAATAGAGAGAGATAAAAGTAAGTAAAATAAAATAAAAGTTCATAGAGTCCTTTATACAATAAAAAGTGATTGCAAACGAAAGTGTTGTGAAGACCTGCTCAGCATAGATAGGTGACTGGAACCATATAGATAAAATGCGCACTCACCGACCGCGCATTTAAAATGCGCATGTATGCAATTTTATCCAGGTAATCGGCCAGGCATGTGGATCAGCCAAACGTATAGGTCATCCCTCTCAGGTAAAAAACATCAGCCTTGGGTGCAGTAATATGCCTCTAGGTCCAGAGAGCCTTCTTGCCCAAAGTGTTAAGGTAGGTTAAGCTCCCTCTCCTGGTCGCCAGGTACCCTAGGAATTGGCTGCTGTAAATCTGGAACCCTCCAACAAGAGGGTCATTTAAAGGTCCTTAATCCTATATATCCGGGTTTAAGGAGACACAATTAAGAAGGCAATTAAGGGAAATGATGCAGCAAGATGCTGATCAGCAGCTGAGACCTTTCTAGCAGCCGTCTGCATTTTATCTATATGGTTCCAGTCACCTATCTATGCTGAGCAGGTCTTCACAACACTTTCGTTTGCAATCACTTTTTATTGTATAAAGGACTCTATGAACTTTTATTTTCATTTTACTTACTTTTATCTCTCTCTATTAGCATTACAGCGCTGCACTATATTATTTAGTATTAATGAGTATAATATCGTGTATTACATGACCTATATACATAAATAGTGATACATAAAAATATAATATGCAGAATTCTGGTTTCATCATCTCATTAGGACAATCTACTTTTAACATTTGTATTTTTCGTTTGTGTTTACGAAGATTCCTCAGACATAAACATCCGGGTCATCTTCTGTTTCCGCTCATGCGTGATAGCGCTTGATAGATTTTTTTTCGTACGACAGCCATACCACCGCATAGAAAATCAGTCGTTCGTACGCGAAACGACAACATTTTTCACTGCTGTTCAACCAGATTTTCTCGTTCACAATATCATTACACTGTTCAACAGGTAAAAAGTTTTGGGCATAAAATGAGCTAATCTTACATAATTTTGGGGTGCTGAAAACGAAAATGACCCTAAAAAATGTTGATTGGCTCTAGTTTCTATGATATATTCACCCATCTAATGACGTAAGCCATTCAAAATGATGATGCAACTTCAGCTGCATATTGCGCAATTGATACTGGTGACCAATAGAAAATGTCATGTATACTGAGATGATGCAATATTAGCCTTTAATTGCATCACTTCACTGCATAAAAGCTGCAGTATCTGTAGCTGATTGGAGTTCGTCTTTACATTTCGTTTTCTGCTTATATAGGCTACTCAGTAATGCCTCGAACTTGTGTGAATAAAGCAGATAATTTCTGCTATATCTGCGGTGAAATAACTTTTATCTCACAAAAAAGGAGGATAACAGGAATGATTAAGAAAGCCTACAACTTGTATTTTGGCTGCAAGATAGGAGACCAGGGCAAGAGCTGGGCACCACATATATGCTGCAATTCTTGTGGGACGGCACTGGAGCAATGGTTGAATGGAAAAAAGGCATCTATGCCTTTCGCTGTGCCAATGATTTGGAGAGAGCCAACAGATCATGTTAGTAATTGTTACTTTTGTATGGTGCCTCCAATTGTAAAAGGGCTAAATAAGAAGAAAAAGTTATCTGTGCACTATCCAAATATTCCATCGGCAATACGTCCAGTTCCTCATGGAGAGGGGCTACCAATTCCTAAAGCACCAGAATCCTTTGTGGTTGAGTCAAGTGAGGAAGAACCTGAAGCGTGTAGTCACGTGCAGTTGTAAGAGATAGCCCTTTCCTCGAATACAAGAGAAAAGCCAAGAGAAGCAAAACCGACACAAACTGAAGACAAAACTAGTGAGAATCCTAAGTATTAAAATGATTCAACTTAGCTTATGGCTATAATTTTTCTTGGTAATCCTATGCAATATATTATGCCATTTAGGCTTTGTTATGTAGTCATATCACTTGCTTTATATTTGTGGAAAGACATCTATCTATATAATTATTGTGCATTATGTAGTCATTATGCCTATAGTAGAAAACTTTCTGTTTACAGAAAAACTAGAGCCAATTGACAAATTTCATTGTTATATTTGAACTCAGAATGTGAAATTCATTAAGAAATGGATCCTTTTGTTTCCAAAACTGGCAAAAAATAAAAATTTGTTGAACAGTGTTATCGGTTAAAACATCCTGCTCATCAACGAAGAGAAAATCGTTCCATCAGTGGTTCCGCAAAACGTTTCGTACTATTTTCTTATCGTGTGTACGGGATATAAGTCTCTCCTGACCAATCGGGATTTATTCCTGATAGGTTTATCACAGATAATATACGTCTCACATTGAATGTCATCCAAGATGCTAACTTGCACTCACAAGAAGTGTTATTATTGAGTCTAGACATTAATAAGGCCTTTGATTGTGTCCTCTGACCCTATTTGTTTTCACTGTTGCAGAAATTGGGCTTAACGACAAATTTCTATCGGGTGTACGGGCTCTATATGATTCCCCCCAAACGAGGATTAGACTCTGCAATTCTGACTATTTTACTTTGGGTAGAGGCACCCGGCAGGGTTGTCTGCTCTTGCCCCTACTGTGTGCGCTTGTTTTGGAACCCTTGTGTGTGTGTATATATATATATATATACAGTGGGGATCGAAAGTTTGGGCACCCCAGCTAAAAATTTGTATTAATGTGCATAAAGAAGCCAAGGAAAGATGGAAAAATCTCCAAAAGGCATCAAATTACAGATTAGACATTCTTATAATATGTCAACAAAAGTTAGATTTTATTTCCATCATTTACACTTTCAAAATAACAGAAAACAAAAATATGGCGTCTGCAAAAGTTTGGGCCCCCTGCAGAATTTATAGCATGCACTGCTCGCAGGATTGTGAGAAAAACAATTCAAAACCCACGTTTGACTGCACGATCCCTCCAGAAAGATCTGGCAGACACTGGAGTTGTGGTACATTATTCCACTATAAAGAGATACTTGTACAAATATGGTCTTCATGGAAGAGTCATCAGAAGAAAACCTCTTCTACATCCTCACCACAAAAATCATCGTTTGAACTTTGCAAATGAACATATAGACAAGCCTGATGCATTTTGGAAACAAGTTCTGTGGACCGATGAGGTTAAAATTGAACTTTTTGGCTGGAATGAGCAAAGGTATGTTTGGAGAAGGGGCACAGAATTTAATGAAAAGAACCTCTGTCCAACTGTTAAGCATGGGGTTGGATCAATCATGCTTTGGGGTTGTGTTGCAGCCAGTGGCACAGGGAACATCTCACGAGTAGAAGGAAAAATGGATTCAATAAAATTTCAGCAAATTTTGGATGGTAACTTGATGCCATCTGTGAAAAAGCTGAAGTTAAAGAGAGGATGGCTTCTACAAATGGATAATGATCCTAAACACACCTCAAAATCCACGGGGGATTACATCAAGAGGCGTAAACTGAAGGTTTTGCCATGGCCTTCACAATCTCCTGACCTCAACATCATTGAAAATCTATGGATAGACCTTAAAGGAGCCGTGCGTGACAGACAGCCCAGAAATCTCAAAGAACTGGAAGACTTTTGTAAGGAAGAATGGGCAAAGATACCTCAAACAAGAATTGAAAGACTCTTGGCTGGCTACAAAAAGCATTTACAAGCTGTGATACTTGCCAAAGGGGGCAGTACAAGATATTAACTCTGCAGGGTGCCCAAACTTTTGCAGACGCCATTTTTTTGTTTTCTGTTATTTTGAAAGTTTAAATGATGTAAATAAAATTAACTTTTGTTGACATATTATAAGAATGTCTAATCTGTAATTTGATGCCTTTTGGAGATTTTTCCATCTTTCCTTGGCTTCTTTATGCACATTAATACAATTTTTTAGCTGGGGTGCCCAAACTTTCCATCCCCACTGTATATATATAAAATGTTTGGGGAATCTAAGTATGTTTCTGGCAAAAAAAAAAGGCTGATTTGTAAAGAAAAAGTGTCAGAATAGGCGTGGTCTTCAAGTGAAGGGATGGACACTGCTCAACCGACCCCAGGAGTTCAATGTTGAAGAATGGCCTCAGCCGCCATTCTGGCCACACGCTGGTCTTCAAATGTTTAATAAACAGTATCTGTATTAGTCCTCATGCACATTGGACATTTCCACAGCGGCTGTGTTTGGCTTCTGGTGTTTTTTTCTACAGCCAGTAAACTCCCCAGCATGTTATCCTCGGTGTCCGTGCACACATAGGCTTTAACCTCCCTGGCATCTAACTAATCAATATTTTTGAATGTCAAAGCGGTACATTGTTTTGCCTGGAAATTTGTTTTTCTATATTGTAGGCCTGTAATTCTTAAGAATAACTCACTTAAATCTGTCCAAACAAGAGTCTAGTAAACATCCCGGGTAGGATAAAGTTTGAAATCATAAATTATAATATAAATATTTATAAAAAATAATATAATAATAATAATAAATTTAATTCAATAAAGTCATCAAATCAAAAACACTGAAATGTGAAATATAGCGCCAAGTTCGCACATCGCTGAGCTCAGTCGCAGAATCGTTTTCAGTGTCTGATAAGGAATTTCCCCCACAAATCATTATCACTCAATTCTGCAAGTGGTTCTGATTTACTAAATAAAAGGATAAAGATAGGTGCAGCGCTTAGAATCAGAGTGCAAAACGAATGCTCTGTAGAGGTATATATGCATATAAATACTCAAGAAAATAGGTACAATAGTAAACAGTGCACCAAAAAATAGAAATGTTAAAGCACACACACAGTCCACATCCCAAGTCAATGGTTGTAGGAGGGGTGAAAAAATCCTAGGAGCGAATAGAGTGCGCACTCACCAGAAGTGCGTATAAAATACGCAAATACGCATGTAGAGAGGTATAGTCTTCAGAATATCTCTGGCATCAAAGCTCTGGTCAGATCGCACTCCACACCATCCTCTGTCTCACCGCGATGAGCAGTAACCAGGGTTCATCAAACAGTATGGGCGTCAAAGATACTCCTTAGTCCAAATAGGCACTGTCCAAGTGGTGAGCTCATGCACTGGAATGCACTTAAAGCGAAGCAGACCTCAGTTTGTCTGGTTTATGTAATATTGCTCCCCCCTCCTCCTTGTGCACTAATTCTGATTTACTATCACTGTTCTCTAGCCGGTCTAAAACCGCGTCTGACCTAAAGGGACGCTTTTTGGACGCCATGGACGTTTCTCAAGTTTCCAGGCAGAAAGAACAGTAAAAATGCAGGCAGGGCGCCGGACAAAGCACTCGGGACAAAATGTATGTGAAATGGTTTGATACAGGAATGGAATACTAAGAGATTACAATGTATTGTGTGTATGTCGTATTTTTACTTTATTGAATTTCCCGCTGGTTCCACCCCCCTGCGTACCGACGCTTGCAGGGAATGGAACCCGGAAGACGGATGCCGGAATCGGCTGGAGGACATGGCCAGAGGACACAGCGGGAGGACATCAGGGGATCGCAGGACAAGGTAGGGGTCATGGGAAAGCAGGACAAGCACTACAGTGTGATCCTGAGTGTAGCTCGGGGTTACCGCTTTTGGTACTGAAAATTAACCCCGAACTATACTCAGGAATACCGCCAGGGAGGTTAATCAGAGTTTTTTGGCAGGAGCGTTTTCTGGCTGGAAAACAAAACAGAGCTATTGGGTTTCAAGAGGAGTTTTTTAGCTGTAAAAATGTTCTAATGCCGTTAAAAGCTGAAAAACTCTGCTAAAAGCTGAAAAACTCTGCTAAAAGCTGAAAAGCGCTAAAAAAATTTTGTTATCCAGCATTAAAGAGTGTTTTTGAGCCTGGAGATTTTGTGGGAGTATAATTTTGCTTTTTACTGAAAAAAGCTAATACAAACGCTAAGAAACACGACAAAACTCACTCTTCTAATGCAGCATTCGACAGCTAAGGCCACTGGAGTTTTTATAACCTCCTGTGTGCATGAGGCCTTACTTTGTTATTTTAACCATTAGCCGCCCGGCCAATGGCCGTTTGGCGGCTTCAGAAGTGTCTCTCCACTCCGGGTGCACGCCATTTGGCGTGCTCCTGCACATGCGCCGTTTGCGCTAATGCAGAGCGGCGCAGCAGTGCGATCTGTCACCGGCCGTGCACCTCGGACACGGCCGATGACAGATCCGAGTACCGGCTCCCGTTGCTGGTACCATGTGACCTGCTGTGACCAATCACAGCAGGTCACATGACAGTTGTATACAATGGATGGCTTCATTCATGATGCCATCCATTGTATACTAGTGCCTAGCTGTGAATGGTCACAGCTAATCCCATGCACATGTCATGTGATTAGCTGTGACCAAATCACAGCTAAGCACAAAAAAAAAAAAAAAAAGCTGAATGAATCGATTTCATTCAGGTAAATGCTTGTTTATAGCAAAGTAATTCTTTGCTATAAGCAAATTGTGTAAAAAAAAAAAAAAATACTGATCACTTCCCCAAAGTAGTACAATGTTACTATGGTAACATTGTACTACTTTGGTCATAGTAAAATATGAAAAAAAAATCTTAAAAAAAAAAAAAAAAAAATGTAATAAAAAATTAAATATAATAAAAAAATTAAAAAAAATTAAAAAAATATATATATTTTTTTTTTCATACTGTCACCAGTCAATGTCCCTGTTCACCGCCATGCCAGTTATATGATGATGCTGTACTGCACTGGTGACAGTATGTAAAAAAAAAATAGTGAAAAATTTTTTTTACATTTTTTCATTTTCCGAAAAATTATGGCAAAAAAATACAACTTCAAAAAACTCGCCATGCCTCTTATGAAGTACGTCGGACTGTCTACTCTGCAAAAAGGGGTCATTTGGGGATATCTGTACTATTCTGACATTCTTGGACCTCAAGAAATTAGATTGGCTGTCAGTACTTCAGGATTGATCAATATTCAGATCTATACCATAGTTTGTGAACTCTATAACTTTCCTACAAACTAAAAAATACATCCTAATTTGGGTTATTTTCACCAAAGACATGGAGCAGAATACATCTCGGCCTAAATTTATGAAGAACACTTATTTATTTGTAAACTTTTATAACAGAAACAAAGAAAAATGTGTTTTTTTTTCAAAATTTTTGGTCTTTTTTTGTTAATTTAGCAAAAAATAAAAACCCCAGCGGTGATTAAATACCACCAAAAGAAAGCTCTAGTTGTGTGAAGAAAATGATACAATTTTAGTTTGGGTACAGTGTTGTATGACCGCGCAATTGTCATTCAAAGTGTGAGAGCGCTGAAACCTGAAAAATGGCCTGGGCAGGAAGGGGGAAAATTGCCCGGTATTGAAATGGTTAAGTAATGATGAAGTTATTGATGAATAAACAGGTCCATAGCAGAAATATAAATTGCTCTGCTTCATGTGGGGGTGAAGAGGGGAGAGAGGGGAAGTGGTGAAGGAACATGGAATACAGTATACAATTTTGGATAGGGATGTGGTGCCGGTATGAGATGATGGTCAGTCTCAGGTTACTATCGTCATATTTATGCCACAGACTCTAAGTTTTCTCGTATTGAATTCCCCAAGCTATAGTTTCACTATTAGCCCAATTAATTCTGTATCTCTCCAGTAATCATTAGAACTTGTTTACCAAAGAGACCATGAGTTGTAGAATACACACGGGGCATTTCTGTTCCATAGAGACACATTTATTTACCATTCCTTGAAGGTATATCTACCTGTTACTTGTATTTTCAACTGAAATACTGATTATAATTTGCTGTGGGAGACTCACATTTTTTCCGTCAGCTGAAGAACACATTATTTGTTAGTAATGAGTAATGTGTTGTTGTCACCTTTATATTTGTATATCTCTGCATTTGGTTTCTTGAAAGGAATCCTACTCTGAAGGGATTTCACATTGCTGTAGGTATGTGCTGAATACAGGACCTTGTACTCGTCTCATTAATTCCTCTACAAAGAAAAAAAAGGTTGTCTGATTTCTTTGTATAAATTAACCCTTTTCTGTACCAGCTCTGATATTTTCCACCCCTAGTTTGTGATCACCATTGGAGTTCTGTGTGTGTCTGTGTGAATGGATTTTATGTTGAAACGTCTGTATTGCATTTGTTTTATTTTTATAATTATACAGGATTTGTATAGCGCCAACAGTGTGTGCAGCGCTGTACAACATGAGGGCAAACAGTACAGTTACAATAGAATTCAATACGGGAGGAATCAGAGGGCCCGGCTCGTTAGACCCTACAATCTAAAAGGGGATGTCAAGACGAGAGATACAAATTGTAATAACTGGGGGATGGTCTGATGGAGAAAATACATGTACAGTTGTTAGGCGGGGGCAGGATAGGCTTCTCTGAAGAGCAAAGTTTTCAAGGATTGCATAAAAGTGGGCAGAGTAGGAGATAGTCAGACAGATTGGGGGTAAGGGAGAAAAAGTCTTGGAGATGAGCATGGGAGGAGGTGATATGGGAACTAGAAAGCAGGAGGTCTTAGGAGGAACGAAGAGAGTGATTTAGTTGGGTATTTTGATTCCAGGTTAGTGATGTAGCCGGGGGCCGAGTTGTGGACGGCTTTGTAAGTTGTTGTTAGTATTTTGAATTTCATTTGTTGGGTGAGTGGCAACCAATGGAGGGACTGACAGAAAGGGGTGGCAGACACTGACCGGTTGGTGAGTCTGGCAGCAGCATTCATGATGGACTGAAGAGGGGATAGCCTATGTAATGGTAATCCAATGAGGAGGGAGTTACAGTAGCTGAGGCGAGAGATAACCTGGGAGTGAATTAAGAGTTTTGTGGTGTCATTGGTCAGGAAGGGGCATATTTTGGAGATGTTGTGGAGGTTAAGACAGCAAGCTTTGGAAATTGATTGAATGTGGGGCAGAAAGGAGAGTTGAGAGTCCAGGATTACACCTAGAACCCCGACATATGGAGATGGGCTGATGGTTGTGCCATTGATCTTGACAGAGAAGTCGGGAAGGGGCACATGGGGGAAGAAATCTTTTTTTCTTAATCTTCAATGACAATAGCTTGATTATGGGAGGTACAAGAACCTTGTATGATGCAGCTGAGACCTTTGAGTGGGAAAAAGGTGACTTATAAAAAAAATTAAAGTGGTTCCAAAGTCTCAAGGTTTTTTACCTTAATGCATATGCATTAGAATTAAAAAAAAGGTCTGTTCCACAAACTAGCCTATCTCACCCCCCTTATACTTACCTGAGCCCCATCAAGATCTAGAGCTGTGGCTCTCCTGACTTTGTCCCTCCTCACTGAGCATACTGATAGCAGTTGGAGCCATTGGCTCCTGCTCCTGACAATCAACTCCAATGATGAAGTATTGGGGGTAGAGCCGAGACTCCCTGTCTGTATCAATGGACACAGCGGCAGGACTCAGGTGTGCCTTCATGCCTTCCTATTTGGGGCACCAGCAACGGAGGAGGAGCCAGGAGCGCCGGAAGGGTACTCAAGAAGAGGAAGATCGGGGCTGCTCTGTGCAATTCTATTGCACAGAGCAGGTAAGTATAACATGCTTTTTTTAAAAATTTTCCTTTACAACTACTTTAACTTACATAATAAAAGTGAAAATAATAATGGATTTCTAATTCTGACTGCTGTTGGTTGTAGAAGAGTGCAAATACGATGCTTTCTGCAGTCACATTACAGAAGACCAAAGGTTGGCCTTCTCTGCTCTAAATCAGAGGGCTCATTACATTGAGATGATTTATTTATAAGATGAAAGACTTAAAGACCTTTTGACCTTTTTCCAGCTTGTTCAGTTGAGGTCTTTTCAATTGTACCCTACTGGGTCAGTTTACTAGTCAAATAGGCAATAGAAGTTGCACTTTGAATCATGCATTAGCTAGGCAAGCAGAGCCTCATAAACAAGGCCATCTAAATTGGAAGTAAATTCTCCTATCATTTTCAGCCAAGGAAGCTGCCATCTTAGCTTCTGTTTGACCTTCAACTGCCATGGTGCTGCACATGTGATCAGTTATGACACCAGCCAATAGATGGTTTGACAGTTTGGTTGAGTGCACAAACAATTTGTGGCAGTAATATTCCTGGCCAGGGGTGGACTGACAACTCATGGGGCCCCCGGGCAATAAGGGATCATGGAGCCCCTGTGTCCTTGCCCAAACTCAAAAAAGCCTATGAAAAAGGTACCAGGGGCATCTCATGGAGCCCCCTACTGACCTCGGGGCCTTGGGCAGTGCCCGAGTTTCCAAATGGTCAGTCCGCCCCTGTCCCTGGCACATGCCAGGAATGTAACTGTTTTTTTAATCTAAATCAATGGGTTTTAGGCTGCCAGTCCTGCAGAACTCCTAAATGGCTGTTTACTTACAATAGCTGGTCAGGTGCCTCTTCAGAAATTTAATATTATTCTAGAACCTATTTCATAAAAATAATAGCATTTAAAATGATACATACTTTAGCAGTCAGTAGTTGCACACAGGGTTTTGCTGTATATATTGCAGAGTTATGTAAAAATCTCTTGAGTTTTCAACTTTTTTTTTTAACACCATTTATTTGAAGCGGAGAAATATTATCTTCACCTCACATTATAGAAAAGTAAGCCCAGGTTGTCTTAAATTCTCCTTCTTTAGCTCACTTTACATTTCTGTAAATGAGATCCTTATACCTGGCATTTCAGAATATATTGCATTTGGTACTTGGCCAGCCATATAATTTGTGGAACAAGATATTTTTCTCTCTGACTGTCAGACCCTTTAAGTGGCTCGGCAAATAACTATTCTTAAAAAATGTTAAATAAGTTTGTTTAAAATGTGTTTCTTTTGAAGGCATGGAAGAATTTATTCCCCAACAATTGCTGGAAGTGCAGAACAAGTCTTCAATAAATAATGTCTTCATTGTTGGGTTGAGGATCCACCAAAGCTACAGACTTATTGTCTTCTGCCTCTTCATGGTCACCTACTCCCTAACCTTTTCTTGTAATTTTTTGGTCATCTTGTTGGTGTCCTTCTCTAAACTTTCTCATTCTCCTATGTATGTGTTTCTCTCCAATCTGTCATTGTCGGAGATCTTGGTCACCACCAACATTGTTCCCCCCATGCTCCACATCCTACTTCGAAATGGCACTTATTTTTCTCTTATTGGCTGTCTCACACAGTGTCTCTTATTTGGGGTGTTTCTAGTTACAGAAAGTTTCCTCCTCTCAGCAATGTCCTATGATAGATTTCTGGCGATCTGCAAACCTCTTCACTACACACTGATTATGGGTCCCAGGTTGTGTATTTGTCTTATCCTCGTCTGCTGGGCTTCGTCAACCATACTCATGTCCACTGGTTTTTATTTTGTGGCAACTTTGAATTTTTGCAGAGACAATATTATTGATCATCTCTATTGTGACATTATTCCAATGTTGCAGTTGTCTTGTTCTGACACTTCCACCGTTGTAATGATTGTGTCTTCCTTTTCATCTGCAACTGCTATGCTCCCTCTCCTTGTAATCATATCTACCTATGGGTTCATCATCAGAGCCATCACCAGGATCTCATCATCCAAGGGAAAAAAGAAAGCTTTCTCCACCTGTAGTTCCCACCTGGGAGTTGTGTCTACATATTATTCCACCATGATTTTGGTCTATATGATTCCATCTGGTCATTCTGTGACAATGAGCAAAGTTCTATCACTGCTCTATACGGTGGTCACCCCACTAGTGAATCCCTTTATTTACACCCTCAGAAACCAAGAGATCAATGCAGCTATAAGACAAATCTTGTCATCCATAACCAGACACTAAAAATTGTTAGTCCATTTAAAGTTAAATTGGACAGACCTTCAATGTACCTATTTAGTAGTAATGGTACAATGATAGTTCTAGACCAGCAATGGGCAAACTACGGCCCGGCGGACCTTTTAATCTGGCCCGCGGAGCTAGGCTCCTCTCACAGTCCGCCCTGAAGACCGGTGTAGCATGAAAATCTGTCTCCTATGAAGATCTGTCCCCCTCGACGTATCTGCTCATGTGCCGGAGATCGCCGATCGGCTGCTAATGCCTGAAACTGGCACATGCGCAGATACGTCGAGGGGGACAGATCCTCATAGGAGACAGATTTTCATGCTACACCGGAACGGCGAGAGGAACGCGCGGAGCAAAGGTAAGTGAATTGACACAGGGGGGGCTTGGGGACTTAATATGGGGGATGAATTAATATGGGGAATGAATTACTATATGGGGGATGAATTACTATGGGGGATGAATTACTATATGGGGGATGAATTACTATATGGGGGATGAATTACTATATGGGGGATGAATTACTATATGGGGGATGAATTACTATGGGGGATGAATTACTATATGGGGGATGAATTACTATATGGGGGGTGAATTACTATGGGGGATGAATTACTATGGGGGATGAATTACTATGGGGGATGAATTACTATATGGGGGATGAATTACTATGGGGGATGAATTACTATATGGGGGATGAATTACTATATGGGGGATGAATTACTATGGGGGATGAATTACTATATGGGGGATGAATTACTATAGGGGGATGAATTACTATATGGGGGATGAATTACTATGGGGGATGTATTACTATGGGGGATGTATTACTATGGGGGATGAATTACTATGGGGGATGAATTACTATATGGGGGATGAATTACTATGGGGGATGAATTACTATATGGGGGATGAATTACTATGGGGAGGATGAATTACTATGGGGGATGAATTACTATATGGGGGATGAATTACTATGGGGGATGAATTACTATATGGGGGATGAATTACTATGGGGGATGAATTACTATATGGGGGATGAATTACTATGGGGGATGAATTACTATATGGAGGATTAATTACTATGGTTACTATGGGGGAATATTACTATACTTACTATGGATGACACATACACATCATTCATCTACTCTTGGTCCGGCCCCCGGGTCCAATATATGAACCCATTGCGGCCCTCAAGTCAAAAAGTTTGCCCACCCCTGTTCTAGACAAACCTCGCCTAGGAAGTTTGACCTTCTCTTTTGGAGTACACGCCACTATGGCGAATATTACCCAATCTTGTATCAACTTTCTCATTCTCCCATGTATGTGCTCCTCTCCAATCTGTCACTAGCAGAGATCTTGGTCACCACCACTGTTGTCTCCCCCTCCCCCACACATGCTCGACATCTTACTCTTATTGGCTGTTTCATAGTGTTTTTTATTTGGTGTGTTTCTAGGTATAGAAAGTGTCCTCTTCTCAGCAATGTCCTATGATAGATTTCTGCAAACCTCTTCATTACTCACTGATTATGGGTTCTTGGTTGTGTATTTGTTTGATCGTTGTCCACTGGGCTTTGTCACCCTGATCACGTCCATTCCTGTAAGTTTTGTGGCAACTTTACATTATTGCAGAGACAATATTTTTGACCATTTCTATTGTGACCGTATTCCAATATCGAAGCTCTCTTGTTCTGACACCTCTATATCTTGTCCCATCTGGTCATTTTGTGAGATTAAACAAAGTTCTATCACTGCTTTATATGGTGAGCTCCCCACAATTTAACAAATTTATTTACACCCTCAGAAATCAAGGGATCAATGCAGCTGTAAGACAAATCTTGCCATCCACAACCAGACCCTAAAAATTGTTAGTTTAGTAAAAGATAAATTGGACCAAACCTTATTTAAATTGGTTTTAAATCATTACACATACCAAGTGAAGTGAAAGGCCTCAGGTGGTGATGAGAATTGAAACAAATCCTCCTACTTAAAGTGGTTGTAAAGGCTCAAGGTTTTTTACATAGTTAGTCTGGCTGAAAAAAGACAAAATTCCATCCAGTTCAACCATTAAAAAAATATATATATAATCCTACACACACAGTTGATCCAGAGAAAGGCAAAAAAAACCCAGCAAAGCACGATCCAATTTGTTCCTGGAGGGGAAAATAATTCCTTCCTGATCCCCCGAGAGGCAATCAGATATTCCCTGGATCAACTTTACCTGTAAATGTTCTATCCAGTTATATTCTGTGTATCTAAGAAATAATCCAATCTATGCCCAAAGGTTAAAAAAACTCTACTGTGTGCACCCCCCCAGTCCCCCCTAATATTTACCTGAGCCCCCTCTCCATCCAGCGTTGTGCATGAGAGCCTCAGCTGTCCTGAGACTCCCTCTCCTCATTGGCTGAGCCATTGCTTGCCGCTGTCAATCACAGCCAGTGAGCTAATGAGGAGAGAGTGAGCCATTGCTCTATGTGTCTTATGGACGCATAGAGCCAGGCTCCAGAACAAGCACACACCAGTGCCCTCAGAGCAAGTGGCTTGCTATTGGGGGCAGAGGTCAAGGGGGAAGAGCCAGGAGCGCCGGCAGGGGACGTGAAAAGAAGAGGATCAAGCTGCTCTGTACAAAACCACTGCACTGAGTGGGTAAGTATGACATTTTTTTCTAAGCTGAACCATTAGTACCCTTTTAAGTTGTACCTGTTTATTTGAAGCCCCCTCTTCTCTACACTCGTTGAAAGTACAGGATTTATAAAAGATCCCTCAACCCTAAATGGCAGGAGGCGGGGAGCTAAAGTTTCACCCTGCAGAGCTCAGTAAGGGAAACTCTGATACCTGATTGGAGAGAAGGGACACCCCCCCCCCCTTTGACACAGCTCACAGGAACAGAGTTGAGGCTGGCAATCACAGGCTGTGCCCTCTCCTGTCATCTTTTTTCTATTGGCATCAGGAGAATTTGTCAGAAGTGACATATGCAGATAGCAGAAGAGCAAGGCAGCAGAGAAAAATATTATTATTATTATACAGGATTTATGGCGCCAACAGTTTGCTCAGCGCTTTACAATATGACGGCAGACAATACAGCAACAATACAGTTCAATACAAGAGGGATAAGAGGGCCCTGATCCTGGGAGCTTACAATCTAAAATACTAATTAGTGCTCTGAACTGAGACAAGTACACACTATAGAGGGATATGATTTGCTCATATTTCATGTCTGAGGTTCACAACCTCTCTACGTCTGGTGGAGTCCTCATATATTTGAAACATATTAATTTTTAGCTATCTACCACTAGCAGGCTTGTTTGGTAAACAGTGCTTTAATCTGTAGCAACCAATCAGAACCTCAGCAAAGGATTGCATTATATGTTTAGCGGCAGAATATCTAGGACTGCATTTCATCCTAAGGCTAGACCTTGATGGGAACTAAGTCACCCAACTTGGACCTTACAACAGAATCCTTAAGACTCCTATTGTACCTCTTATGGGTTGGAATCATTTCCATAACTGGACAGTCCATCAATCTGACATCTGTATTTCATGCCTGCATCTGATTGCTGGAGGGACTCCTAACCCCAACTCTCCAACTATCACACACCTCAGGAGTCTTCTTGTTCTACTGCCAGTACTGCATTATTGTCCTTGTCTGGTTGTACTTTGACTTGTCTCTTCCTATCTATCCCCTCAGCAGTCCTTCTGTCCCCATCCTTGCCTAGGTTCCGTTCTAAGTTCCTGCACATATTTGTATTGGAATTTCCTGTATTGGTGTATTTGTTTGCAATGAAGTGTTTTACATCTGTTTGTGTTTCGCTTGGTTCCATTATTTGTTGAACTTCTGGAACTGGTCATGTTCTCATAATAAACAATTTATTATCACACAAAGTCTAAAGTTTAGATTCCTTTATAATGGTTCCAGCCTGATCAGATCCGTCATATGGTATTCTGCCACTGAATTCCTGAAAGCTCTGGGAGAACCTTCACTTTTTAAATATCCCAAGTACTGTATGTAACAAAGCCCTGAAAATCTGGCAACAGTTTTAAATTGGGAAAAGTCAGTTCAGGGTAAACCTTACAAAGCTTTTTATGGAGGGAGGTCTTAAAAATATAGTAATATTTCAGGGTGTAAGGTCTCTTCCTCAGCAGAAACCTCAGCCTTGACAAAACTAAAACAAATGACATGAATTGCAAGGCAAGTTCCTCCATCAGGAAGTTGAAAGAAACTAGTAGAGCCTTTACCAAGAACTCTCACATATCTGTTGGTAACATCCCTTTCTGCACTTAGTAGCTCAGAGAAAGATCACAATTTATTGATTATTCCTTATTATAAGGATACAGTACACTGCCAAAAGTATTGGGCCAGCCCTCCAAATCATGTGATTCAGGTGTTCCAATCCCCTCCCAATCATGTGATTCAGGTGTTCCAATCCCCTCCAAATCATGTGATTCAGGTGTTCCAATCCCCTCCCAATCCTGTGATTCAGGTGTTCCAATCCCCTCCATGGACACAGGTGGATACAATCACGCCCCTAGGCATGCAGACGGCTTCTACAAACATTGGTGAAAGAATGGGTCGCTCTCAGGAGCTCAGTGACTCCAAGCGTGGTCCCGTGATAGGTGGCCACCTGGGCAATAAGTCCATCCGTGACATTTCCTGGCTACTAAATATTCCACGCTCAACTGTTAGTGGGATTATAACAAAGTGGAAGCAACTGGGAACAACAGCCACTCAGCCACCAAGTGGTAGGCCACGTCACATGACAGGGCGGGGTCAGCGCATGCTGAAGCGCACAGTGCGCAGAAGTCACCAACTGTCTGCAGAGTCAATAGCTAAAGACCTCCAAACTTGGTGTGGCCTTCAGATGAGCCCAACAACAGTGCGTAGAGAGCTTCATGGAATGGGTTTCCATGGCCGAGCAGCTGCATCCAAGCCTTCCATCACCAAGTGCAATGCAAAGCGTCGGATGCCGTGGTGTAAAGCACGCCGCCACCCCATGTCCATAATTTTAAAGGGTGCCTCGGGACTGAACAGCATTGCAAAGAGCAGGTGAGCATAACATGTTTATTATTTTAAATTAAAAAAATCACCTTTAGCCCTGGTTCACATTGACGTGGTGTGGAATGTTCTGTGCGAACTCCGCACTGCATCACAATCACACCCCCTTAATGCGAACCACTGCGGGTGTGTATGTTAAGTTAACAACACCCTAGAAGCGGTCCACAAAACGTGGTGCAATGTGTAGAATTGGATCACATGGGTTTGAATACCCGTGCGATCCGATTCTAGTGCAAACCCAAAAAAGGGTCCTCCACCTTTTTGGTGCTGGTACGGTGCAATTAGAGCCATACAAAATGTACTGCTCCAATCGCACCCCACATAAATCACATGTGATTTGCACAGGAATGTGGTGTAGTTCCTGTGCGAATCACATGTGATATACCGCACCACATATATGTGAACCCGGGCTCAGTGTCACTTACACCCCTCATGCCTAGGGGTAAAACAAATGTAAATGCCTGAACACAATTTTGCAACTTTGACATGTGTTAGTAAGACTGTACATCGCAACTACTTTGTGCATCCAGGTGGATTATACTGTGGGGGGGGGGGGTTAAGACAAATTGGGTTTTCATTTGGTGTTAAATGGCAATGGATATCTCCTGAACTTTTTCTTTTATTAAAAAAAATATAAATAATAATATATATTTTTTTAAATGTAGCTATATATTTCTGGTCCTACCATGACCTAGCACCAAAGAACAACCAAAAATAACTTCTCCTGCTGGTGTCAATCGCAGTGATACCACATATGTGTATATTATTTGCACCCATAGTGCAGCGCAAAAAACAATAGTACGCATTTAGATTTTTTTTATGCTACCTAAAACACACTGACACTAACTGGCACTAATACTAATTTAAAAAAAAATTAAAAAATCTTGGCCAAAATATACTGGCCATGATCTTTGACCCTGATCTTGACCTTTGATCCTTACTTGACCCAAACACTAACCCTGGCACTGACCTACATCGAACCTTGATCTAGGTATTTTTTCTTTATTTAGTATTTTTATGCATTTATTTATTTATTTTTTTACACACACGCGTGTTTGTTTATCTTTCTCTGCAAGGAGATAGAGAGATACAATGTATCTTTCCTCTTAAATCAAAGAGACAGAAACACAGGGGTGAGCTTCACCGTGACTGATCACTGTGATAGCCAATCAGAGGCTATCACAGTGATTAAGTGGCCCAAAACCGGGAGGTCAGGACTCTGTGCAGGCCAGTAAAGTTCCTCCACCCCAAACTGGCTCATTCATGTCTTTATGGACCTTGCTTTGTGCACTGGTGCGCAGTCATGTTGGAACAGGAAGGGGACATCCCCAAACTCTTCCCACAAAGTTGAGAGCATGAAATTGTCCAAAATGTCTTGGTATGCTGACGCCTATATTCAGTATCTTGAGTCATGGTAATACAATAGATTCTATTTTTTTTTTGTTAGATATTTTCTTTTTATTGGATTAATTATTATCTCTCAGAGCACCTATTAGAAGCTGATTATCTGAGGGACTCGGAGCTGTGAAATACACTTGAGGCAATTCTGTTCTGCGGAGACAAATTACACCACCTCCCTCAGTCATTCCACACACCGTGAAGGTACATCTACCCGCTCAGACTTCAGATGTGCATTTCATTTCCTAAATGAGAATTATTTGCTACAATAAGAGAAACACATTTTCAGCATATGGAAGAATCCAATATTCTCAGCAACGTGAAATCGTATTCTTTTTATTTTCCTGCTTCGTAATTACACTGTTTGGAAAGGGTTTTTTTTACACATCTGATCAATTAATTGTATTGAAAGTTTAGTCTTTATTTTAAAATCATTATAGTTAAGGGTGTCCAAAGACCGACTTTGCTATAGTTTAGACTAGAGATGAGCGAATCGAATCAGGCGAAGTGGAATTCGTTTCGAATTTCAGGAAAAATTTGATTCGCAACGAATCCGAATTTTTGCCAACTTCGGATGGTCGAATCGAATTTTTCCTGATCGGCCGTTTTCATCCCTTCTACAGCCGGCAAAAATGTCCCTGCAGAGAGCTCCGCTATTTCTGACAGCTGTCTGACAGTTCTTTCACATTTCCAGCGGTTGAAACATTGTATCTATTTGTTTCCATTTAGGATACAGATGTTTTTATTAGGAAACAAATAGATACAATGTTTCAACCGCTGGAAATGTGAAAGAACTGTCAGAGAACTGTCAGAAATAGAGGAACTCTGCACATACACTTTTTGCTGTACTGGAATTATTCTTATTTTCATTCTTCTTCTTATTTTCATTCTTCTTTTCATTCTTCTTCTTATTTTCATTTTTCTTTTCATTCTTTTCATTCTTCTTTTCATTCTTCTTCTTATTTTCATTCTTCTTTTCAATCTTCTTGTCATTCTTTTCATTCTTCTTTTCATTCTTTTCATTCTTCTTTTCATTCTTCTTCTTATTTTCATTCTTCTTTTCATTCTCCTTCTTCTTTTCATTCTTCTTTTCATTCTTATTTTCATTCTTCTTCTTATTTTCATTCTTCTTTTCATTCTTTTCATTCTTATTTTCATTCTTCTTCTTCTTATTTTCATTCTTCTTTTCATTCTTTTCATTCTTCTTTTCATTCTTCTTCTTATTTTCATTTTTCTTTTCATTCTTTTCATTCTTCTTTTCATTCTTCTTCTTATTTTCATTTTTCTTTTCATTCTTTTCATTCTTCTTTTCATTCTTCTTCTTATTTTCATTCTTCTTTTCAATCTTCTTGTCATTCTTTTCATTCTTCTTTTCATTCTTTTCATTCTTCTTTTCATTCTTCTTCTTATTTTCATTCTTCTTTTCATTCTCCTTCTTCTTTTCATTCTTCTTTTCATTCTTATTTTCATTCTTCTTCTTATTTTCATTCTTATTTTCATTCTTTTCATTCTTCTTTTCATTCTTCTTCTTATTTTCATTCTTCTTTTCATTCTTTTCATTCTTATTTTCATTCTTCTTCTTCTTATTTTCATTCTTCTTTTCATTCTTTTCATTCTTCTTTTCATTCTTCTTCTTATTTTCATTTTTCTTTTCATTCTTTTCATTCTTCTTTTCATTCTTCTTCTTATTTTCATTCTTCTTTTCAATCTTCTTGTCATTCTTTTCATTCTTCTTTTCATTCTTTTCATTCTTCTTTTCATTCTTCTTCTTATTTTCATTCTTCTTTTCATTCTGCTTCTTATTTTCATTCTTCTTTTCATTCTTTTCATTCTTCTTTTCATTCTCCTTCTTATTTTCATTCTTCTTTTCATTCTTTTCATTCTTCTTTTCATTCTTCTTCTTATTTTCATTCTTCTTTTCATTCTTTTCATTCTTCTTTTCATTCTCCTTCTTATTTTCATTCTTCTTTTCATTCTTTTCATTCTTATTTTCATTCTTTTTCTTCTTATTTTCATTCTTCTTTTCATTCTTTTCATTCTTCTTTTCATTCTTCTTCTTATTTTCATTTTTCTTTTCATTCTTTTCATTCTTCTTTTCATTCTTCTTCTTATTTTCATTCTTCTTTTCAATCTTCTTGTCATTCTTTTCATTCTTCTTTTCATTCTTTTCATTCTTCTTTTCATTCTTCTTCTTATTTTCATTCTTCTTTTCTTTCTGCTTCTTATTTTCATTCTTCTTTTCATTCTTTTCATTCTTCTTTTCATTCTCCTTCTTATTTTCATTCTTCTTTTCATTCTTTTCATTCTTCTTTTCATTCTTCTTCTTATTTTCATTCTTCTTTTCATTCTTTTCATTCTTCTTTTCATTCTTCTTCTTATTTTCATTCTTCTTTTCATTCTTCTTCTTCTTTTCATTCTTCTTTTCATTCTTCTTTTCATTATTCTTATTTTCATTCTTCTTTTCATTCTTTTCATTCTTCTTTTCATTCTTCTTCTTCTTTTCATTCTTCTTTTCATTCTTTTCATTCTTATTTTCATTCTTCTTATTATTTTCATTCTTCTTTTCATTCTTTTCATTCTTCTTTTCATTCTTCTTCTTCTTTTCATTCTTCTTTTCATTCTTTTCATTCTTCTTTTCATTCTTCTTCTTATTTTCATTCTTCTTTTCATTCTTCTTTTCATTCTTCTTCTTATTTTCATTCTTCTTTTCAGTCTTTTCATTCTTCTTTTCATTCTTCTTTTCATTCTTCTTATTTTCATTTTTCTTTTCATTCTTTTCATTCTTCTTCTTATTTTCATTCTTCTTTTCAATCTTCTTGTCATTCTTTTCATTCTTCTTTTCATTCTTCTTTTCATTCTTCTTTTCATTCTTCTTCTTATTTTCATTCTTCTTTTCATTCTTTTCATTCTTCTTTTCATTCTTCTTCTTATTTTCATTCTTCTTTTCATTCTTTTCATTCTTCTTTTCATTCTTTTCATTCTTCTTTTCATTCTTCTTCTTCTTTTCATTCTTCTTTTCATTCTTTTCATTCTTCTTTTCATTCTTCTTCTTATTTTCATTCTTCTTTTCATTCTTTTCATTCTTCTTTTCATTCTTCTTCTTATTTTCATTCTTCTTTTCATTCTTTTCATTCTTCTTTTCATTCTTCTTCTTATTTTCATTTTTCTTTTCATTCTTTTCATTCTTCTTCTTATTTTCATTCTTCTTTTCAATCTTCTTGTCATTCTTTTCATTCTTCTTTTCATTCTTTTCATTCTTCTTTTCATTCTTCTTCTTATTTTCATTCTTCTTTTCATTCTTCTTCTTCTTTTCATTCTTTTTTTCATTCTTTTCATTCTTCTTTTCATTCTCCTTCTTATTTTCATTCTTCTTTTCATTCTTCTTTTCATTCTTTTCATTCTTCTTTTCATTCTTCTTATTTTCATTCTTCTTTTCATTCTTTTCATTCTTCTTTTCATTCTTTTCATTCTTCTTCTTCTTCTTTTCATTCTTCTTCTTCTACTTCTCATTCTTTTCATTCTTTTCATTCTTCTTCTTCTTCTTCTTCTTTTCATTCTTTTCATTCTTCTTCTTCTTCTTCTTTTCATTCTTTTCATTCTTCTTCTTCTTCTACTTCTTCGTCGTGCCCCGTGACTGCCCAAATGAGTGAAGTGTGCGGTGATTCTAAGATCGACGGCACTCATCTGCATGTCATACTGACTGACAGTATTATTTCTCTTCCCCAGCAGACTCCAAGGGCATTTAAATTAAAGGTACAGTGTTCTGCACTAATATAAAGGCTCTCTGAAGCCTAGAAACCCTTTTTATAAGTAAAATTTGCAGCGAATAAATTCGAATCAAATCGAATTTTTTCGGAAAATTCGGCGAATCAGGCGAATCGAATTTTTGAAAAATTCGCTCATCTCTAGTTTAGACCTTTAAAATGTATGTCAGGGCAAAATAATAAAAAAACAAATCTCTGCAATGCATGCAAAATTTCCCATCTTTTGTTTCTTTACCTGATAGACCCGCCACCCTATAGCAGATCTACTGCTACAGGGTGACAGGGGTGTGCAAAATCACATATATATACATGATTTCGCATTTCCGGGTAGGCTGCCATTCACTGTGCTTGGGAGCCAATAAGCTTTTTTCTTCAGCTTCTTCATTTAAGCTCCTCCTGGAAAGGAATGGTCTGATGGCCACCGGGGATGATGGCCACTGGGGAGAGTGGAGGCTGGGACATGTTCTTTGTGCTTTCATAGCTGGTGAGGAGTCTAAATATATGGAGAGCTTATCAGATGAAGAAGCCCTGTTCACAATGACCTCCCTTCTGAGCCCGTTCACAGACTAAGGCTAGGTTGACAGTGTTGCACTGCGGTATCTGGAGAGGAGAGAGTTGGTATTGATACAGACATTTTGGAGGAACAACCGGTAACCATTAGCAACACTGCATACTGGGATAGTCCCAAAATTCAAACGACCATCCTAGAGATAGGTGGTCATGGGATGACGGTGAGAGTCAGTCCATGTGGGGCACCAGTCTGAGCACAGTGGAGCATCTGTTACTGTACATGGAGTTCACATTCAAGAATTATTAACACTTTGCACTACCCTGATGAAGTCACGAAGTGGGCGTGACGCAACTAGTCGGTACGTGGGGAGGAGCTTCCGGTAATCGCGGTGACGTCATTTCCGGCGTGGGGGCCATATTGGAACACCCTGTGTATTACCCATGCAGTACACCCATAGCATGTGGTAGGAGGCTGGAAGATTCATCGTTTTGTGAGTGGAAATCTACTTTTTATACCTATTACCAATAAAATGACTGGTTGCACTATGGAGGGTCTCTGCTTGTGTCTTACTATGACCCTGGGAGGAGCTGGCTGCTAAACTGGTGGACGCTGGAGGAGGAAGATATTTTCTAGAGAGTGATCCATACTGATAGGATCGTGTGATCCTGAAAGCGTGCTGGCCCCTTGGGGTCTAAGGAAGGAGGTGAGGGGGCATTTTGGCTGTTAAGGATTGTCACGTGTGAATCACGTACACTGCACATAATTTTACATGAAGAGTGGAGTGTGAAGTTCATCATTAAGCACAGCATCATCAGTATTATTATTATTAACTTTGGACTTTTCTCGTATTTGAACTATCGTTCATCCCTTTGTGCACTTTTTGTGTGGCACTGTTTATTATTAGTATATATGTTATTATAGTATATATTACTTTATTTTCACGTTTTTGCACGAGATATTCCCCATGAGGGAATACATGCATGACACTGTATATTTATTGAGTATCTTGGATTTATTTTGGGGATTGAGTATATATTGTATTACGGTTCTATTAGATACTAATTAGCGCTGCACTCATAATTTTTGCACTGTTTATTCACTTATTTTGGGTATAAGCTTAGTGTCAGCAGCTTATGGTTATAGGGTAGGAGTCCTTGTGAGCGCAGGAGGTTTTTTGTAATTAACTTTGCACTTTGTTTTCACTTATTGGGCCTGAATTATTAATACCAGTATTAATATTGTTTTCCATATATTGTCACAAAGATATTCATATTTTGCACTTTTTATGCACAGTCCATATGGTATTCACTTATGATGTGTGTATTAGTTCACAGTCAGGACTACTGCAAATGGTTATTTTTTACTATTGATTGTACCCAGGGGCGGACTGACCATTTGGAGATTCGGGCACTGCCCGAGGGCCCGGGGTCAGTAGGGGGCCCCATGAGATGCCACTGGTACATTTTTCATAGGCTTTTTTGAGTTTGGGCAAGGGCACAGGGGCCTATGATCCCCTATTGCCTGGGGGCCCCATGAGTTGTCAGTCCGCCCCTGATTATACCCATAAGCGCAGGAGCACTTTTTTCATTTCTTTAGTAAATCACCGCCAATGTCTGATGTCCTTGTTTCTCTCTTTGGTTTCCTGACAACTGTGACATAAAAATAGTGGAATATTCTTTTTATCTGTGTGTATTACGTAAGAAATAAACCCAGACAAATATGGCACCACAAATATAATGCAAAAGACACAGAAAACACTTCAGGTAAAGCTTTTAGTATTAATTCAAATGGGTGCGGGCACTGAAAATTTACTTGAGTCTTCCTTCAATGACAGGAATGAGGAAAGCAAGCCACTGGTGAAAGTTCAACTAAAACTTTTCTTTTTTAAGTTTTGAAAAGTTAGCTAAAGGAATCAGAAAAATCACATGTTGTATTTACATTTCCTGTACAGTACAATCATGCTCCATGAATTACCCATTCTAGGCTTAAGGGATATGGTAAGTGGCTGCTGAAACATTCTTATTAATATTTCCGGCAGTAACTCAGCACTACTGATGGTAGGTAGGAAAAGCTTCAGGTTTTGCTCAGAGCTGGGATGTAATAATATAGAAATAACATCCCCATGCTACACAGGATCACGGAATCCGTCACTCGCTGAGGTGCAGCCCTCTAAGGATCGGGGAATCTTGATGCATGCACAGTATCAAAATACCATTATGCCACCGCCAGGAGCGACCAGAGACACTCGATTCTTAGCGTCCTCATTTATACAGAGGACGCCATTTTGGCTGGCCCACAACTATTGTCATCTTTTCCCACATATACAGCTTGGCGGCAGAGTAAGTCCTCTTTTACAGTGATTGCCACTTATCATTTGTTGCACTTAACATGTGTGTCAGTGTCACATTCTGAGATGGGGGTCTGATCACTTTGGGCACCATTTTTTATATAAAAAAACACACCGACATGACTTTGATATGACTCTCCTTTTGGGCTCCACTGGCAGGCTCCGCCCCTGTTTTTTTTTTCACATGGAGGGAGTGAGGTAGGGTTTTCCTTATCATTTTATCCCCTCTATATGGACCATCAACATGTATAGCATTTTAGCTCTGAGGAAGGGAGTTTGACTTTCGAAATGCGTTAACTCATTCCACCGAAGGACATCCACTGTCTGGGACCATCTTCTTTGGCTCTTTATCTCTGTTTTTATGACCATAATGGTTTGTGAGTACCCATTTGTCTTTTTACAATAAATTTCTTTTAATCATGGTAATGGATGAGGAGAATGTGCTTTGTTTTATTCTTTTTTGATAGAAATAACATATTCTGAACATTGGTGTTCGCAGATTCAAGCCATGTCCGTCTCTTCAGCTCCTTTTGTTAATGGCATCATATTTTTCTAATATGCTCAGTTTTATTGAGCAGAGAGTTCACTAACTCTTCATATCCATTTATTTGGGATGATTGTTCCTTTACAGTCTGTCTATACTTATCCAGTTCATGTCTCTGGTTGCCTGTTGTGTATTCCAGATGTTTTACCCTGATTTCCAGTTCAGTTATCCTCCGCCACAAGAACTCCAGGGTGGAATGGTTTTCCATTGTCTCAGGCTCACTGGTATTAGAGGCATCCAGACCTCCATCTTGTTCATTCATGTCTTCACTGGTCCATTTCTTGGCTCCTCGTCGTTTTCTGAGAGGTACTGGTAACCCCTCTGCTTTCTCCTCACCTTGAAGTTTCTCCTTTTCCTGTATGATCTCCTCCAGCTTTTCTGCTGAATGTTCTACTCTGTCTCTTTGTTCTTCTTGCATTTTGTCAACTGGCCTATCTCTGTTCTCCTGCAGCTGATGTATGAGCTTGTCTTTCTCCTCTATCATCCTCTGCTTGTCCTCTATTTCCCTTTGTAGCTGATACACTTTCTCATCTTTTTCGTCAAAGCTCTTTCTCAGGTAGCTTATTACAATGTCTTTTTCTTTAAGCTCTTCCGCTTGTGTGTGAGTTTTACTTAACAGTTGTTGAATTTCACTTTGCGGATTCTGTACTGCTCTTTGGAAACTCTGCCACGAGTCACTAAATTCACTAAGCCGTGCAAAAAACACTGAACCTGTGTCATTCAGCACTCTTAGTTGATTGTCCATACAACTAGCTGTGTCTCTGGTGTCATCAGATATACTGATAGCTTCTAACAATATTTTCTTGGATTCCTGTTCCTCGAAAATGTTCTTCTTTGAATGTTCTTTTTCATGGTCATGAGCACATGGACTGTAATTAGGGCGCTTTCGTGAAGTATAGATATCCGAGGAAACTGAAGTTGTTTCATATTTTGATCCAGGTATTTTGTATCGAGTGGTACCTCTTAAATGGTAAAGGCCAAGGCCATCATCACCATTATCATCATTAGTCATCAGAATTGACTCATTAGAAGTGTTCTGTGATGGTTGTGGATGTTGTTCAACTTCTTCTTGTGCTGCTTTATACTGGAATGCAGACACAGGACTGGCCTTCATAGTACAGTTTTCATCAACAACGCCAACTAAAAATGAGGAAAAAAAAGACAAAAAGTTGTGAAAACAAGAGGAAAGGGGAAACATAATTCTTAACTCCTTCCTGCCACCTGTACATATATATGCGGCCTCACTGAAGTGGGTCTTCTTCTGTGATGCTACATATATGCAAAACAGTGTTTATATTGGGAGCATGCTGCATAGCATGCTCCCAGCACAGAGAACAGGCTCTCAGCAACAGCCCTAGGTACCCTCATACTAAGAGTTGGGAACTGAATCTCCTGGTTCTCGATCACCTGGTTGGGAACTGGATCTCCTGGTTCCCGATCACCTTATCACTGTGGTAGTCTCTGATTGGCAGTGATCAGTTGCTATGCAGCTGGTCCATGTGTTTTTTTTTATTCACCTCTGAATGAAGAATCCTGGAGGATTTGGACTGCCTGTGCAACCTCTGTAGGGTCCAGGTATGGCCTCATGTTACCAGTAGTGACACTGACCCCAGCCAAATGCAAAACCAGTGAAAAACTGTCAGACAAGATGAGTAGGGAAAAAATTACAGTGGTCTCCATCTGTAAAACTATTCCTGTTTTGGGGGTTGTCTCATTGTTGCCCATCTAGTGCACCTGTTGTTAATTTCATTAACACCAAAGCAGCTGAAACTGATGAACAACCCCCTCTGCTGCTTAACTGACCAGATTAATATCCCAGGAGGTTCATTGACTTGATGCCAGACTCTGATTGAAAAGTCTTCCTTTCATTTTTTTGAGCCGTGTATATCAAGCCTCAAAACTGTGCACCTCCACGAAGGCAAAAAATAATAAAAACAGAATATTATCCTGCTTGAATTAGATTTGTTGCAACTGTTGGAGGTGGATAATTCCATGACACAATCAGGAGTGATTAAACAATGTTTTGTTGATAAGGGTTGTTTGACACAACCTTTTGATGAGATTATTCAGGAGGTGGCCACTCTGGATTGGGGGGAGTTGTTGATACTTAGGGTGAGAGATGAAACAGGAGGTGGTTTTTAATGGTCTTTCATTACCACATATTCAAGTCAACACAAGCTAGTTACATAGTTACATAGTTAGTCTGGCTGAAAAAGACAAAAGTCCATCCAGTTCATAGATTGTTGAGGAAACATTGGGCAGTCTTAACATATGATCAAGTTGTAGGTCCAGTTTTGCCTAATAGCCCTCATTTACAAAAAAAGCATCAGCTTTAAGATACTTATTGGCTCCAAATGTTATTGAACAATCTTAAAAAAACCCCTCTCTGAAAATTTACAAGGATTTTTTCCTTGCTGTAGATGTCTAGTGTGTAGTTGCTGTGGATTAAACACAACTAGAACTCAAATATTTAAATCCCGGGTTACAAATAAGACCTACAGTGGGGATCGAAAGTTTGGGCACCCCAGCTAAAAATGTGTATTAATGTGCATAAAGAAACCAAGGAAAGATGGAAAAATCTCCAAAGGGCATCAAATTACAGATTAGACATTCTTATAATATGTCAACAAAAGTTAGATTTTATTTCCATCATTTACACTTTCAAAATAACAGAAAACAAAAAAATGGCGTCTGCAAAAGTTTGGCACCCTGCAGAGTTAATATCTTGTACTGCCCCCTTTGCCAAGTATCACAGTTTGTAAACGCTTTTTGTAGCCAGCCAAGAGTCTTTCAATTCTTGTTGAGGTATCTTTGCCCATTCTTCCTTACAAAAGTCTTCCAGTTCTTTGAGATTTCTGGGCTGTCTGTCACGCACGGCTCTTTTAAGGTCTATCCATAGATTTTCAATTATGTTGAGGTCAGGAGATTGTGAAGGCCATGGCAAAACCTTCAGTTTACGCCTCTTGATGTAATCCTCCATGGATTTCGAGGTGTGTTTAGGATCATTATCCATTTGTAGAAGCCATCCTCTCTTTAACTTCAGCTTTTTCACAGATGGCATCAAGTTACCATCCAAAATTTGCTGAAATTTTAATGAATCCATTTTTTCTTCTACTCGTGAGATGTTCCCTGTGCCACTGGCTGCAACACAACCCCAAAGCATGATTGATCCAACCCCATGCTTAACAGTTGGACAGAGGTTCTTTTCATTAAATTCTGTGCCCCTTCTCCAAACGTACCTTTGCTCATTCCGGCCAAAAAGTTCAATTTTAACCTCATCGGTCCACAGAACTTGTTTCTAAAATGCATTAGGCTTGTCTATATGTTCATTTGCAAAGTTCAAACGATGATTTTTGTGGTGAGGACGTAGAAGAGGTTTTCTTCTGATGACTCTTCCATGAAGACCATATTTGTACAAGTATCTCTTTATAGTGGAATAGTGACCACAACTCCAGTGTCTTCCAGATCTTTCTGGAGGGATCGTGCAGTCAAATGTGGGTTTTGAATTGTTTTTCTCACAATCCTGCGAACTGTTCTGTCTGATATTTTTCTTGGTCTTCCAGATCTTGCTTTAACTTCCACTGTTCCTGATGACTGCCATTTCTTAATTACATTCCGAACAGAGGATATTGACATCTGAAAACGCTTTGCTATCTTCTTATAGCCTTCTCCAGCTTTGTGAGCGTCAACTATTTTCAGTTTCAGTTTTCTAGACAACTGCTTAGAAGAACCCATGGTGCTGATTGTTGGGGCAAGGTCAGATGAGTCTGGGCATTTATAACCTTTGAGATTGACATCACCTGGTCTTCCCAGACGATGATTGAGAACAATCCATGACACTGGCAGGTCTCAGCTTTGCAAAGGGGGCAGTGCATGCTATAAATTCTGCAGGGGGCCCAAACTTTTGCAGACGCCATTTTTTTGTTTTCTGTTATTTTGAAAGTGTAAATGATGGAAATAAAATCTAACTTTTGTTGACATATTATAAGAACGTCTAATCTGTAATTTGATGCCTTTTGGAAATTTTTCCATCTTTCCTTGGCTTCTTTATGCACATTAATACAAATTTTTAGCTGGGGTGCCCAAACTTTCGATCCCCACTGTATAAGATCAAAGTTTTCTAACCTGTTCTACAAAAAATGTTATGTACCTCCTACAGTGCTCTTGTGGCCTGCAATTTGTGGGCAGGACCAAGAGAGCCCTGCAGGTGAGAGTTGGCAAGCACCTCACTAACATCAGAAAAGGTTTTGGGGATCACAGTTTGTCCAAACATTTCTCCTTTAAACACCACAAGGATCCCTCCTGTTTGAAGGTAATTAGAATTGACACTTTTTCATCACATTGGAGGGGCAGTAATAATTTTAGAGAGATCTCTAGACATGAAACTCACTGGATTTTTTCACTTAAAACCCATTGCTTATTAGGATTGAACATGAAGTGTGACATCAATTGGTTTATCAACAATAGTTCAATTTTAGTGGTTGAATTTTTTGTTTGGGTTTTTCTTGTAGTATTTTCAAACATCTCTGGTCTCATTTTTAATAATCAGATTAGATATATAATTTAATGGATGTATATAAATTTGTATGTATACTTTTATGTCCTTAGAGGGTGCTTGATGGATTGAATATCCATTAATATTATTATATTTTAGGGTATTAGATTTATATAGGACAATAGACAATCTTATTTTATTTTTAATTTTTTTTTACTTAGTTAGTACTTACCTAAATTTTACCTATCATATTATTTGGATTGGCAAATATTTAGCTTTTTGGATCATTCAGAACATGGCGGCCATAGTGGTTGGTCTCCTTGAATATGGCGATCGCTTCCCGCAGCCATTATCTATAATTGATCAGTTGGGTTGAGCGCCCTCTGGGGGACTGAAAAGAGAGCCTATATAACCCCTGATGGAGAACTGCACCACTATCTCTGTTGCCCCAGTGACAATGTCCTGTAGGACGAAACGCGATGGGTGGAGAAGTCATTACGCCCGCTGTGGCACTGGACACTGTAAATTTGATGTGCCTTATATTTCTCTCTGTTTGTAAGTACAAGACTATTTTAAAATGAAATAGTTTTAAATATTGCACCTTGAGCGATCCCTTTCCCTGTCACATGTCGGTTTGCTGACCGCTCCATTTTTGAGTTTGTATTGTGAGCCTGACGACTGTATTGTGAGTGAGGTTGTATTTTCAAGGGCTGACGTCCATTGGAATCCAGGTGTTGATCCTTCCATCTCTGATTGGGATTTCCCTAAAGCGGTATTAGACCTTGTATATGAGGTCTTGGCTTCTGGTAAGAGGTTTTTATTTCACCGGGTGATATGCACAGTGGTGTGGATTGAAGCACAAGACTGTTTTCAATTATTTAATGCAAGGATTGAACACTATTTGTTTATATAGTATGGTGGATGGACTATTTTCACAATTGAGTTATATGGACCTTTATACTGTATATATATATATATATATATATAGGGACTTCAAGTCAAACCGAGGCTTTCATTTTTCGAGTATAAAAAGGGATGCAATTGTGGCGATACTACTTGTGGGGGGAGCAGATATAGTGAATGCGGGGTCCGGGGAGAGCGGATATAGTGAATGTGGGGTCCGGGGAGAGCGGATATAGTGAATGTGGGGTCCGGGGAGAGCAGATATAGTGAATGCAGGGTCCAGGGAGAGCGGATATAGTGAATGCAGGGTCCGGGGAGAGCGGATATAGTGAATGCGGGGTCCAGGGAGAGTGGATATAGTGAATGCGGGGTCCGGGTAGAGCGGATATAGTGAATGTGGGGTCCGGGGAGAGCGGATATAGTGAATGTGGGGTCCGGGGAGAGTGGATATAGTGAATGCAGGGTCCGGGGAGAGCGGATATAGTGAATGTGGGGTCCGGAGAGACCGGATATAGTGAATGCGGGGTCCGGGGAGAGAGGATATAGTGAATGCGGGGTCCGGGGAGAGCGGATATAGTGAATGCAGGTTCCGGGGAGAGCAGATATAGTGAATGCGGGGTCCGGGGAGAGCGGATATAGTGAATGCAGGGTCCGGGGAGAGCGGATATAGTGAATGCGGGGTCCGGGGAGAGCGGATATAGTGAATGCGGGGTCCGGGGAGAGCGGATATAGTGAATGCGGGGTCCGGGGAGAGCGGATATAGTGAATGCGCGGTCCGGGGAGAGCGGATATAGTGAATGCGGGGTCCGGGGAGAGCGGATATAGTGAATGCGGGGTCCGGGGAGAGCGGATATAGTGAATGTGGGGTCCGGGGAGAGGGGATATAGTGAATGTGGGGTCTGGGGAGAGCGGATATAGTGAATGCGGGGTCCAGGGAGAGTGGATATAGTGAATGCGGGGTCCGTGGAGAGTGGATATAGTGAATGCGGGGTCCAGGGAGAGTGGATATAGTGAATGCGGGGTCCGGGGAGAGAGGATATAGTGAATTCGGGGTCCAGGGAGAGTGGATATAGTGAATGCGGGGTCCGTGGAGAGTGGATATAGTGAATGGGGGGTCCGGGTTTTAGTAGCACTTTAAAGTAGAGAAAGATGAAACCCCTGTCAGTTTTTTTCATCTTTGTCCAATCTGGGAAACTTCCTTTCACTTTCTGCCCTGAACTCACAACAGGAAATGACAGGAAATCTCTCCAAAGTGAAGGAAATCCTCTCTATGAGATATATATATATATTTATATTTTCCTAATCTACGTATTTATATCACTTTCCTGCTTTGATAAGTTCTTCAATAACAGGACAGGTTCTAGGGGGCAGAAGGGCCATGTGCCTCTGGTGCAGTGTGCTTACATGGAGGATGGGGTGCTAGTTGGCAGATGCA
Organism: Staurois parvus; assembly: GCF_062004578.1. Taxonomy (NCBI): domain Eukaryota; kingdom Metazoa; phylum Chordata; class Amphibia; order Anura; family Ranidae; genus Staurois; species Staurois parvus. The sequence goes on along the minus strand of NW_028318107.1, from coordinate 1,340,213 downwards.
GTGTTGGTGAACGCTAGTACTGGGCACTTGTCTTCATCTCCAGCGGGGTGTCCCTGGGTCCCCAGCACAGTGTTTACTGACATTGCAGCAGCCTGGGAGGGTTATACATGGGGGAGGGGGAACAAGAGGATTTGTGCTAAATGGACAAGATGGGGTGGGTGGCTGGAATTTAGAGCATTTGCAAGGGGGGGATTTCTGCTTGTAGGAGGGGAATTGGGGGGGGTATATATGAGGATTTGTGGTAGAAGGAAGGATTTAGGGAGTAAAAGGATTTATGTTGGGGGGAATTTGTGCTGGGGGGGGTTTGAGGATTTGTGATAGAAAGGATGATTGGGGAGCAGTATTTGTGCTGTAGTGTTGATTTGGGATAGAAGACAATGTGTGCTAGAAGGGACTGTTACCCCATCCTCTCTTCCATTCTAGGGTGGTGGTGGTGGTGGGGGGGGGGGAGGAGTGGGGTGCAGTTTGCCATCTTCTCATTGGACACGAGATGACCTTGTCCCGGCACTGCTCACAGTATACATGCCACTATTACCCCATCCCCTCCTCCATTCTAGGGTGGTGGTGGTGGGGGAGGGAGGAGTGGGGTGCAGTTTGCCATCTTCTCATTGGACACGAGATGACCTTGTCCCGGCACTGCTCACAGTATACATGCCACTATTACCCCATCCCCTCCTCCATTCTAGGGTGGTGGTGGTGGGGGAGGGAGGAGTGGGGTGCAGTTTGCCATCTTCTCACTGGACACGAGATGACCTTGTCCCGGTACTGCTCATAGTATACACGCCACTATTACCCCATCCCCTCCTCCATTCTAGGATGGTGGGGGGGGGGGAGTGGGGTGCAGTTTGCCACCTTCTCATTGGACACGAGATGACCTTGTCCCGGCACTGCTCATAGTATACAGTAGTACAGCCATCACAGTCACATAGATGTAGATACTCACCATTCCTCTGTGTAAGGGTCATTATTTCTTGCAGAGTTTTGCAGTCTTTTTGTTGCTCTCCGAACAGGAACAGATCTTTGGCCAGAGATCCAATGCTGGGCTGGTTTTTCAGTATCCGTTGCTTCTCTGCATTGCTGGCGTCCATCACATCATCAGCCACCACAATGACATTCTCCTTTCCTGTAACAGGAGGACACAGTCACTCTGGACTCCAATCACAGGAGGAGAACTCTACCCCCATGCCATAATAATGGGAACAACATACTCTACAGCAGGGGTAGGCAAATTTTTCGGAGGTAGAGATCTACCTGAACAACATGAGAGAAGTCAAAGATCACCTGGCACAAATTTAAACCTCTAATTGGCGTACTACCGTGTCACAAACCACAACACATCAATGTCAAAGCAGCCCTATACTATTATGCCCAGTGTATTGCTTCATACTGACCTGAAGATCTTTCCTGCTGCTGGCCCCACTCTGGAGACCGCTAGCCAGGGTAAGAGGTGGAGTGCAGTTGGTACTCTGCATGGAACAGGAGCGACACTACATGGGACAGGAGTCAACACTACATGGGACAGGAGCCGACACTACATGGGACAGGAGCCGACACTACATGGGACAGGAGTCAACACTACATGGGACAGGAGCTGACACTACATGGGACAGGAGTCAACACTACATGGGACAGGAGCCGACACTACATGGGACAGGAACCGGGACTACATGGGACAGGAGCCGGTATTACATGGGACAGGAGCCGGCACTACATGGGACAGGAGCGACACTACATGGGACAGGAGTCAACACTACATGGGACAGGAGCCGACACTACATGGGACAGGAGTCAACACTACATGGGACAGGAGCCGACACTACATGGGACAGGAGCCGGCACTACATGGGACAGGAGCGACACTACATGGGACAGCAACCGGGACTACATGGGACAGGAGCCGGCACTACATGGGACAGGAGCCGACACTACATGGGACAGGAGCCGACACTATATGGGACAGGAGCCGGCACTACATGGGACAGGAGCCGACACTACATGAGACAGGAGCCGACACTACATGGGACAGGAGCTGACACTACATGGGACAGGAGCCGGCACTACATGGGACAGGAGCAGACACTACATGGGACAGGAGCCGGCACTACATGGGACAGGAGCCACTACAGAGGAGACATTGGCTTATGTGGCTCTCGCTCCCTACTACAGATCCAACTTTACAAGTCATCCCTCAACATTGCATTCTGTTTGACACTCTGGGATGGTGGCCCAGCAAGCCTGGATCGTGTTCTACCAGTCTACTGGTAGGGTGAGATCTGCTGGTTGCTGACCCCCGTTCTACAAGCTAAAACATTGGGATTTAGCTCACAAATTCTCTGGACGCACTCATAATCAACAAATAGTGCCATCCTTATATCACTGAAGACTAAACAGGTCATCCTAGACTGAACTCTGAAATGTATTTTTTTTTCTTTTTTTACAAGGAGCCAATCAGCTATACAACCATTCTCATGTGTCAACAAGAGAGATGCTGATAGGAGGAGAGGGCAGACTGATAAAGTTATGGTTAAAAGGATGTGTATGACAACCTGCACAGAAGACCAAGGACATGATGTGGTAAAAAAAAAGAATGATGTGGGGACAGCTCCCCTATTTAGGCTTTTCTCTTTTATTTCACCTGTTGCTCCTGCCAGTAACACACTTCCTGGCCTTAATTGCCTAGGCTTATATATATAGATAAGTATATTGTTATGGAAACAGACCCTGACTGTGCTAGGGTATTTCCGTTATACTTCCGCTTCCCTGTCTGAACACCTATCCACGGACCCCACCGCTGACCATACAGGACGAGACAGCACCAGGCTTCTTAAGACAGCAAGTGAACTGCTTTGTTTTAACACAAGATATATACACAGGGCGGGGAAATACACCAAGTAACAGCAAACACATCAGCAGGGGGAAGGGCTGCCGGAAACACCCCCCACCAAACCAAGACACACAATAGAACAATGGGATACAACACATGGCAGTAGACAATACAGGAACACATGCATACCATAATAGTTTGCTGGCCAGCAAGACACAATAGAAAAATGGGATACACCAGGTGGCAGTAGACAATACAGGAACACATGCATCCCATAATAGTTTGCTGGCAAGCAAGACACAATAGAACAATGGAACAACCACATGGCAGTAAACAATGAACACCCCCCACACCCCACCTATACATGTCCACACAATACTAGGACATTCCACCCTGTACCCCTAACAGGCACAGGGTGACTCACACATAATGGGAATATGGGGAGCAGAGACAGGGGTCTCCCCACCTCTCTAAGGGGAGCTGTGTTCCATGGGCCCCCCACCCAAAGTCACTCCCGTCACATATATAATTTGAGAAAGCGCTGCATTCTTCAATTTTGTGATTACGTTACGAGGGATTGTTACCCATACCCTTTTAGTGCTAGCGGATATCTGGCATAACTATTACTCTTTAAATATCCTATGTGTATGAGCTTGCTGTCAGGGACTGCGGGTCTCGCAGCGGCGCACAGGTCTGCACATACACAGATTGCCTAGGTGCACTAATGTGCAGGCACTAGGACCTGGGCGTCGGCGTCGGCAATTGCACCAATGACGGTGCAGGGCGCACTATTTAAACTGGCCAGACTGTGACTAGGTTGCCACAAGGTCTAGTTCCTGTACCCGTGTTCTGAAGTGTGTTCCTGTTGCCGATCCTGCTTGTCCTGATTTGTGTTGACCTTCTCCTGCTCTGACCCCCAGCTCGTCCCTGACTACTCTCCTGCCTGTTGCTATATTACTATTGGACCTTCTGTTGCTGAACCTTGGCTCGTGACCCGGCTGCTCTCTGTCTACTGTTTGGTACCTACCTGCCTCCACCGTTACCGACCTGGCTAGTCTGACTACGCTCATTCCTGACTGTCATCCATCCATCCCGTTTGGGACCTGGACTTGTCAGCCTCTTCACAGCAGGCTCACCCCTCCCCGGCACTTAGCCTCGGCGGGACCCCTCTACCACAGTTGGGTGCACTCAGGGGTCGCGACCTGGTTTCAGTCTCGCACCAAGTCCATCCCCACCATCAGGGGCTCGGGTGAAAAGGCAGACTGGGACTTAGACTCCGCGTCCTGGGGAATCCCGTTCTGTGGATCACTAGAGATTCCGTCAGGCGGCGCCTGACACTCGCTTTTACTTTCTTGAAATCCTTCATGTCTATTTAGATCTCCTAAGACAAAATTCAATCTACCATTTCCTTTATGATAATTTCAGTAAAATTTATGACATTACAGCAGATCACATTGTTCAGTCTCACCAAGATACTCAGATATCTCTCTCAGCTCCTGGTCGTACAGGGAGTCGGTGACGTCGGTGATGTTCAGTCTTCCTTGTTTCTTGGTGTGGTAGAGGATAGCAAAGTTGCACTGTAGCATCTCTGAGTAAAACAATTGGAAGTTGTTGGAGATGTAGACACTACGCACATCTACTGACCTCCCCGTATTGGTTGTCTGCAGGGATCTCACCAACCATTGATAATTATCATCCTTGGACCTTGAGAAAATGCAGATTCTGTACTTTGCCAGAGAGGAACTTGGGTCTTTATATGTAGGTCTCGTTGTAACGAAGGATGTCAAAGACCCATTACCCCAAATGTTATCATCTGGCTAAGAAAAAAAATTACAAATTACCCAAAGGTAGCAGAATACCTGAAATACATATAGGCATTCATCTAGAGTGCCAAATATGCCCACCCTTCCTGCCAACCCTCCTCCATTCATAGAAGCTTTCATCAATGAAACAATATGTTTGAATAGAGGAGGGGCAGATGAATGAAAGGTCCACTCCCTCCATTCATACAGCACTTTTCTTTGATGGAAGCCATAGTGCAGCTTTTTTGAATGGAAATTGGGGGGGCAGAAGGGACGGGCATAGTCGGTACCCTTAATGAGTACTATGACAGGCCCAGTAGCTGTAATAACTCCCCCCTTTGGTACTGGAATATTAATGTTGCATGGGAATGGGGGGTGGGGGGGGGGATAGGAGAGGACTGAATATTTCAACAAAGACAATGAGCATGAGCACCATCAACATTTATCATTGACTTTAGAAGCACTGTCCCTTGTGCTCTTTTTTTTCATTAACTAATCCTAGGTTTTAAGATGTTCGGCCTTCTCTTACACATCTTTTGGACATTGTACAAACCATGTATTAAAGTGATGCTAAAGTTTAACTTAAAAAAAAAAAATTCAAAGAAGTCCAAACTTAAGCCTGGTACACACTGTAAGGTTTTTTTTCGTTGAGCCCACTGAGCAGTTCACAAGGAGTTCTCTGTACTAGCTATTCGATGTTAGTACAGCGATCTCTCTCACTGTCCCCACCAGGACACATCAGCCAACTCTCAGAGCCATTGGCTGAGAGTGCTGATCGGTGTCAAGGTCCTACCTTTCCTCATGGCTTGTGCTGCTCCATGTGCTGGCATCCATCTTAGGTGTCTGCAAAGCATTGTGGGATCCTTTATGCTTTCAGCCCTCTGCGGCTCCTCCCCCAGGAGGTGCGGCTTATCACATTTAAGTCTGGTGTTTGCAGCTGTCCATTGCATTCGTGTCCTGTCTGTGGCACAGCAGCAACCTCCTGTTTAGCTACTCATTGCTTTCCTGGATACCGACTCGGCTTTGGCTAAGACTCCTCCTGACTTCTGACCCCGGCTCTGGCGACGATTCTTCCTGGCTCCTGATCCCGGCTCTGGCGACGATCCTTCCTGGCTCATGATCCCGGCTCTGGCGACGATTCTTCCTGGCTCCTGATTCCGGCACTGGCGACGATTCTTCCTAGCTCCTGATCCCGGCTCTGGCGACGATTCTTTCTGGCTCCTGATCCCAGCTCTGGCGACGATTCTTCCTGGCTCAAGATCCCGGCTCAGGTGACGATTCTTCCTGGCTCCTGATCCCGGCTCTGGCGACCATTCTTCCTGGCTCCTGATCCCGGCTCTGGTGACCATTCTTCCTGGCTCCTGATCCCGGCTCTGGCGACCATTCTTCCTGGCTCCTGATCCCGGCTCTGGTGACCATTCTTCGTGGCTCTTGACCCCGGCTTTGGCTACGATTTCCACTGTTGGACTTGCATAGACTTTTGTCTTTTTTTTATAATAATAGACCTACCTTTAATTGCACCTCCTTGTGTGTCTGGCTCCTCGCTCCCTGACAATCGGATGCTGATCAACTGCTCAGCTGCTGGTTTCCCAGCATGCTCATTTAACAGAAGCCAGTTGTGAGATTGCCTTCTGTCAAACAAGGACCTGTACACACGGGCCAAATGTCAGCCGATATCTACTGTACCTTCTGATTTCAGGCGATATTTGGCCCCTTTGTACAGGGTTTTGCACATTGTGTATAATCTTCTTGTTTGGTCGCTGGCATTATTCCTTAGGTGGCTGGTCCTTTGGTTGTTGCCCCATGGCTCCTGTATTTGGGTGTCTCCTGCCCTTAAAGCAGTCAACCATATGTGTTCTATCCTCACCGTCATTGCCACACAGATCCCAACAAGCCAGGCTCCTGCCCCTCCCCAGCTCCCGACAGGCAACTGCAGGAGCCAATCATTCATCTACCTTCACCCCTTTCCTCAGCAACCAAGACGTTCCCTCAGTGGTGCTGCTTTTGGAGGACCCGGTGATTGTGGGATAGACACCAGGTAAGCGTTTGAGCATAGGGGTAGCACAAATACTGGGGCATTTTTTTACATTCAAAGACAAATTTTGGTTACTTTTTCTTAAATCAGAACAAGAAATGGCACTTGCATTTAATGGAACTTGTCCTTTGTACCGCTGGTTACTGACTTAGTTGAAATCTTCAGCCCTTTGCCCCCATTCATGGAAGCTATAGTATGGATTCTATGAATTTAGGAGGGGGGCATGAAGAACAAATATAGCTTAAACTCTTGACAAGTGCCTATGGCATTTCTAGTGGCTGTATTAACCACAACTGCACTGAAAGGTCATCCCTGTGTGGGTTAAAAGTCAAATGGAAGTTCTGGCCTTATAGTGGACTCCCTCTTAATCCAACTCTGGGATTCTGGTAGGACATATACCAGATATATATATGGGCAGCACAGTGGCTAAATGGTTAGCACTTCTGCCTGGCAGTACTCGAGTCATTGGTTTAAATCCCAGCACGGCACCACCTGCCTGGAGTTTGCATGTTCTCCCTGTGCCTGCGTGGGTTTCCTCCGGGTTTCCTCCCACAGTCCAGAGGCATGCTGGTAGGTTAATTGGATCCTGTCTAAATTGGCCCTAGTAAGTGTATGTATGAATGTGAGTTAGGGACCTTAGATTGTACGCTCCTTGAGGGTTAGGGACTGATGTGAATGTACAACATATATGTAAAGTGTTATGTAAAATTAACGGCGCTATATAAGTACCTGAAATAAAGAAATATATGGTATGTGACTTGTAGGCAAGGTGGATGGGGGTCTCTGTCTACTCATTGGGGTTGACTTACTAAAGGAATAAAGCATGGTCACTTTACAAAGTGAATTTTCACTTATTTTAGTAAATGAGGTGAAGCCAGTGAAAATTTCCTTTGCAAAAAAATACCCGATCTCGAGTTTCTTTGAACATGATTAGGTGATTGAAGCCAGCATAGTTTCACCCAGGGGCGGACTGACCATTTGGAAACTCGGGCACTGCCCGAGGGCCCGGGGTCAGTAGGGGGCCCCATAAGACGCCCCTGATACCTTTTTCATAGGCTTTTTTGAGTTTGGGCAAGGGCACAGGGGCCCCATGATCCCCTATTGCCCGGGGGCCCCATGAGTTGTCAGTCCACCCCTGGTTTCACCTCATCAGCCAAGCTAGGTGAAAATTCACTTTGCAAAATGAGCATGCTTCAGAAAGAAAATAAAAATAAGGTGCAATGCAATGATAGATCTCGAATCGGATCAGCAGAACAGATAGTAGGAGTCTGTGTTGTATTCAGGGGCGGACTGACCATTTGGAAACTCAGGCACTGCCCGAGGGCCCGGGGTCAGTAGGGGGCCCCATGAGATGCCCCTGGTACCTTTTTCATAGGCTTTTTTGAGTTTGGGCAAGGACACAGGGGCCCCATGATCCCCTATTGCCCGGGGGCCCCATGCGTTGTCAGTCCGCCCCTGGTTGTATTACTTTTAAATCAGTATCTTATTCTGCAATAAAAGATTTGTCAGTTGATCTGGGCAATGCAGATAAAAATTCATGATCTCCAATGTTGGGAGCCCATATATACGTACTATACATGTACTGTATACATACCCTGGTCCTGGAGTTTGTCTCATCCAGTATATTTTCATCAGGACAAGACGTAGTCTGCTCTGTAAGTCAGAATTTGGAGGCATTTTACAATTCACACATTAACTTTTAAAGGTCAATTGTGTTCACTTTTCTTTAATTTCACTCTTGCTTGTTCACCTATATTCCATGTGTGGGACAGACTCAATCAATGCCACTAGATCCTAAATTTATTCCTGTATTATGTATTATGGTGAGGCTCAAATAGGCAAAAAATATCAAGCACCAGACGATCACATGTCCATATAGCATTATTGTTGACTGTGAAATGCCAATAGGTAGACAAGTGATAGCCAAGGCGATTTGGGAGCCAAAGTATGTCCTGTAGCTCCCTCCTAGTGTAGGATGCTGGTTTTTGGGTCCTTCTGTAATCAGGGAGCAGTGATTGTTCATCCTGGTCTACTCAGGGTTTCACAAGTTGGGAGTTTGATTGCCTCCCCCTGCCTTAGTAAGTGGTAGGGCTGCACCCAGACAGGCTGCATATATTACATGTTGTATGTTGTGGGAGATCTGTCATGTAACAGAGCTTTTTACCTGACCTGGTGACAGTCTTTTGAATGTAACGTCCACATTTGTTTATTCCTCAGCTAAAACTGTTTATGTGGAATGCCACATATTTATTGTATTGTGAACCCCCCCTCTTTGTTTTACTTTGGGATACTTTTGTTCTTGGAAGCATTGTTACATTTCTTGCCCCATGGGGACAGGGTATTTTTAAGGGGGAGATGGATGTAGCAACCTCCTAGAGTAGGATGCTAAGTAAATTTAGTTTTTGGCTCCATCGGTAATCAAGGGAGCAGGGATTGTTTGATTGCTTCCCTCTGGCTCTGGAAGAAGCTACAAGAGCTTAAGGTTGGAGATTCTAATAGCTAGCCTGAATGTTTATCATGCTTCATCCAATCATTGGAGAAAGAGTGTCCAGTAAGGGGCTGGAGAGATGATAAATAGTCTGGAGCACTGGAGATCTAGGTTCCTTCTCCTCAGGAGGGTTCCAGGGCTGCTGGGTTGCTGCTTTCAGACAGCGAGTAAACTGTGTAACTGTACTGGTGGCCTCAGCATTGTCACGGCTGAAGGTCTGAATGCAGCTGTTCAGAAACTGACTGCAGGACTTCACCACAAGAGATCTGGTCTGGAGGAAAACTGTCTCCTGTAACTGTGCAATATCCTGGAAACTGTAGATGCCAAAGACTTGCTCCATAGTCTTCATTTGTGAAACATTAAACTGTCTATCACTTATTCAAGAAGAAAATCATCCTCCCATGGCTGAATAGTAAACATTTTGGAGTGTCCCATGTCCTAATCTCTTGTTATCAGTTTTGCAAGCAATAAATTACAAAAAGACAACCCCTAGATTGTTTACTAGAGCTGCAGTGAGTGGACTATTGCTTGGGTGGACAGGTAGCTTTTGGGAAAGAACCAGCTAAAACCAACAGACCCTACAAGGGTAGAACTACATTTTATCAGGGCTTGAGTTTTTATGACATATTTTCTATGGATTATAGTACACTCTGGTTACTGACAGTTTTATTACAGAGCCCAAATGCTATTGTAAATGCTTGTCTTCTGATGGAGATCTCCCACCAGGAGAGTATACTTATGTCTATATAGGAATTCTGGCATAAAACCCAGGTCCCGAGGAAATTTAGCACTACCCTTGTAAGGGGTGCTTGTTTTAGTTGGTTCTTCCCCAAAAGTGCAGAAGCCTTGATGAAGAGGGATACTTTGGCCCCAATATGTGTCAGATAATGCTTGTTTATCTATTGGCAATTAAAGTGGTTCTAAAGCATTCTCTGCATTAAGGTAATAAACCTTCTGCGTCCAGGATCCCACTTTTACTTGTTTGACATGCATCGCCCTTCCATGTCCTTCTTGCTGAAAAGGCCAGTTATAGGTTGGAGTGGTTGCCATTTGTTTTGTACTGTTGTTTAGTATGGTGAGGGGACTCACTGGATACCTTTGCTGCCATTGTGCGATCACTGGGTGTCCAGTGCGCACCTGTACATTTAAGGAGGGATGGGCTACCTCCAGGCATACCTGCCCTCAATCTATCCACTATTATATATGTGTTTCAATTTTGGAGGCTCTCAAAATTTATGGAGTTAGGACTGCAGTACACTGGGGTGCCATGAAGTGGCCCTGCAGCTTACACATATATTTGCTAATGTGTGCAAACCTAACCCATGGTTTTAATGCGAACTGTTAGACAGGACAATTTGGTTTGTTGCAGGCTGGCTGGTAAATTAGCTGGGAATGTTTCTTTGTTCTTGTTTGACATGCATCGCCCTTCCATGTGTTCCTTGCTGCAAAGGTCAGTTATAGATTGGGATGGTTGCCATTTGTTTGTCCCCGTTATACTTACTCGATCCAGGACTACGATTGAGAACAGCAGTTTACAGGGCAGATGCAAAGCAACGGGAGTCATTGGCTTCTGCTACTGTCAATCAAACTTTATGATGAGGGAAGAGGGGGTGGGGTCTATAGACTCAGGCAGCAGGGCTCGGATTCCAGCATACATGAGTACCCCCATAGGAAGCAGCTCCTTATAGGGACACTTGCCGGAGAGGAGCAGGCGGGGGATCCCAGAAGTAGTGGATCAGGGCTGCTCTGTGCAAGACCTTTACACAAAACAGGTGAGCATAACATGTCTATTATTATTTTTTTTTAAATTAAGATTTAGAATCACTTTATTAGCCATGAATAAAGTGATACGGACACCTGTGATCATCTGGCATTCAATTTTTTTTATTTTTTTTTAACAGGATGGGAAAGAAATAGGGTTGTCTATTTGTAACCTCCAATTTCATACTGAAGATGAGGGTCAAATTATTCAAATTCACTAAAAGGAGCTGGATTCTGTAATAATGAGAAATAAGATAAAAAGGGTAGGAAAAGTGTAAATAGAGAGGGGAAAGAGGCTGGTGAAGGGGTTATGATCAGAGGAAAGTAGACACAGGTAGTTTAATTTGGCATATACATTGTAGAAAATAAAGCGTCAACAGGGTACTATAAAAGTCAGTTGGATAATGGTAGTTGGAAAGGTAGTTTATTACAACCTCACAGAAGATAACTGCAACTCAGAGCAGACAGGCCAAGAAAGAGTTGTAATAATTTAAAATGTTGGACCTCATTATCTCTGCGCAGTAAATAGGATTTAGTTTAGTTTTTTTCTTCTTACCAGCCCCAAGAACTGTAAGGAATTCTTTTCTTTTTCTAGAAGCAGCTCCATACTTTTTAATTTCTGGAATAAGAATGAGATGGGAAGATAGTTGTTTAAGGCTGGGCTGAATCTCCAGGATTCTCTTTACCTCCTCCTCACTGGTATCTTCCATATCATCCAACACCACCAGGACCTTCTCTCTACCTACAGGAAGGGAAAGAAGTAAAAAATCAAACACTGATCAAATACTAAGCCAGGAACCATAAACCAGGTGGAGACAGAAAGTGCAGTTAAAATAACACCTTTAGTGAAAAAGCAAAAATAACACAGCTCAGCAACGTAGTCAAAACAGAAGCCAGGGTTGGGATGCCAGAATGGGTAATCAGATGATCCAGGGTCAGGAAAACAGGAAAGTCAGCATAGTCAGAAGCCAAAAATCAGGAACAGGAATCGGAAGAGAAGTCAGCCAGACCGAGTTGTACACAGGAACACACTGGAGATCAGAGACCAGGGCAAGGAGGAAATGAGCTAAGCTGCTAAACTAGGCAAAAGGAGCTGGCTGTGGGCTGGAGTAATGAGGCCGGTAATGGTATCCAGGTGGGGCACTGTGGAGACGAGTAGCTGGTAATTAACCAACAGCTGAGCAGTTTCTGAGTACTGAAAGAAAAGAGCTTCTCATTAAGTAGCAGGAGCCCAGTCCTGACAAAATGATGGGTTTGATTTGTGGGCCTAAAATCCGCAAATTTTGAACCCTATTGAACTCAATTGGAGTGAACTCAATAGGTAAGGAACTGTCAAGCAAAAGACACAGGTAGTTGGGCACAACAACATATCAAAAGAAAGAAAAAAAATTTCCCTAGAATGCTTTTGTTTGTAAACAAAGTGGCTGGAGAGATCCTGGATGATGTCAGTAACCACAAAAAATAAATAAATTGTGGTTTGATGAATTATAAGGAAGCCACCACCCTAAAAACATTTATACCAGACCCTTATCTGAGGATGATGTTTGCCAGGTCAGTAAAAGGAGAGTGTCCCCCTCCTGAACTACAGTATACTAGGCTAGATGCCCTCAACATTAAGAGGTTACCATGGCATATTAATGGGTACAAGGCGTCATTCCCACAGACTTGACCCTATGGTTGTGAGGATCTACAGGGGAACCTGTTCTTAAAACAAAGAGAATCCAGAGATCCAGTCCCCCCATGTGAATAAGAAAAGAGTACGTAATCTTTTTTCAGGTGGCATATGTGACATTTTATACAGAAAAAAATACATTGGCTAGTAATTTACATTTACTTGCCAGTCTTTTTTTGTTTTTCAACCCCCCCCCCCCCGCCAATTTTTTAAACCAAGCTGCAAGCTAGCAGGGAAATATCACTCACCAACAATTTAAATGGAAGTCATTTTTTTTTATTTGTAAATGGCAGTGCTGCTGCAGTAGGTTGTATACAACCTATAGGTGTGCCACTTCGCCGGTAGACTTCCCTGGGCATGTTTTTTTAAATGACCTGTGCATGTTTAATTTTTCTCTTTAGGCCATAATAAAGTGTTCCCTTGAAAGCAGTCATTTTTTTAAATTTCATTTGTATTGGTATGTGTTTCATCTTGGCAGTGCCCAGCCCTACCATGCCATTTGTTTGACAATCCCTTGCCTATTAGACTTAAAAATGTTCAGAACTGATTTTAAAGATTCAGTTCCTATTACTTTAATGGGATTCAGAAAGGCCTGTGAACTGAATTCAGGTACGTTTGTCACTTTTCTAGTGGACCCCCCTAGATATTAAGTAGTTTCCAATGAAGGTTGATGTTTCCAAGCTGTTTCCACTGAAGGCTACATCATACAAAGACCTTTTAAATAATTGTGTTCTTTCAGCCTTGTAGAAACATTTTCTGGAAGACCCTTTCCTGATCCAGCATGACTGCCCCGTGTACAAAGCCAGCTCCATAAAGACATGGTTTGACTAGATTTTTGTGGAGGAACTTGTGTCCTGCACAACCTGACTTCAACCCTTCCAAATGCATTTGGGATGAATTGGAACACTGATTGTGAGCCAGATCTCTTATCTAACATCAATGACCTCACAAATGCTCTTGGCTGAACGGGAGAACTTTCCAAACATCTCACAAGAGTGGAGGTTGATATGGCTCCAAAGGGGAGCCAACCCCATAATAACGCCCATAATTAGGAAGTGGGATGTCCACCAAGCACATATAGGTGTGATGATCGGGTGTTCACAAACAATTAACCTATAATGCCTTTATTATATTTATCATTACTCTTTTTTTTTTAAACACCAGCATAAACAAAATGTTGTGATCTAGTAAAATTGCACAAAAAACATAAAAAAGGATGACACAGTCCAATAAACAATGAAACAATAGTAAAGGGGCCCTGACCACAGAATCTTAAGGAAGGGGAGATGTAAGGTATAAGACACAGGTATTCCCTTGTTAAGAAAGGACTAGTCATATCCAATTTTATATCACCATACTAAAAAAAAATAATATTTTTGAATGCATTCGCCAGGCACCCAATAATATTTAGTGAATGGACAGACATAATGTAATGTGCAGTTGGAAAGAAGATGTTAGTAAGAGGAGATCCCTACATAATGTCTTAGGTTAAAAAAGGCCCATCGCCTTCAATCTCTGTATGGTCATTATTCTATGTTAAAAAAAGTACAATTATTTATTTACTAGGCATTGGTGAAAACACAAGACAAACGTTTCCCACCTAGCTTTTGACACAGATAGCTCAGTTCTTCATTGTAGATTGATCCATCAACATCGGTGATATTGACCCGTCCCTGGAGTTTGGTGTGGTAGAGAATGGCAGCTGAATATTTATTTACATTTTTCTCCCATTCATATCCGTTAGTGTTGGTGATGAGAAAATATTCCACATCTAGGATGAGATCTTGGAACTTCTCTGTTAGAAAGTCCTTCAACCACTTGAGATTGTACTCTGAGCATCTGCTGGTTATCCCCACCATAATCCCTTTCCTGCAAGAAAGATAAGACATGAGGCGGGTCAGTTGATGGGAATTCCAGGACTTTCTACAACTACAGTGTTCACTATACTTTGTTATTTCATTATATCGTTCTCCTTTTTATTTCTTCACTTTTTCACCTGACCTAAGAGATGAAACAACCCTATGCAGGTCACCAAGCACAAGGCGTAACAGGTTTTCTCCTTGAGACAGTTTTATCTGAAAACTGGGTGCACTGGACCTAAAGATACCGTACTTCATGGTACTTATGTATTTACTATCTGATATATAATAAACTTTCATTATGCCCATCTAACAATCTCTTAATTTTAACTCCAGGCAGACATAACAGACACACATTAAGAGCCTAAGTTTACTTTTAAAAAAAAATCAGCACAAAGGACTAAACTTACCTTAAAAGTGATGTGTCCCTTGTGCTGCTGTGTCCTGGTGTAGCAGAGATCTTTCTCCTCTTATGGTTGCTAAGGGAGCTGTGACAAGCATTCATTAAGAATGCCCGACTCTTCCCACTCCACCCAGCTCCACCATTTATAGAAGCTGCTACATTGTAAATGAACTAAGATTGGAGGGGGAGACCTATCAACCATCTGCCCATCCTCCATTCATTGATCAAGCAGTTACACAATGCAACAGTTCGCCATGAAGGCCATAATTATGGACAAAAAAGACCATATGACTGATATGGGCCCAGATACACAAGTGTCCCAGAACTGTCTGGCTGTACAGTGGGGTGGTAGTATAGTATCATGTAAGTAAATGTGAGTAGAATTATTGTGTATATAGCCCGGGAATCTGGATATCAAGACAGATTGCGGTAATAATCATTTTTTTCATGGATGCATTTTTATATCAACTTAGAGATTAGCTTTGAAAAAAGACCATCATGAGGTGAATACAGGGGCTGCCTTGAGTCAGATAAAAGTTGCTTTCTATACTTGCTCTGGATCAATTCTCGAACTCAAGGCTTGACAGCCATGGAGATAGCATGTTGGAGAGTTGGAAATGCCAACATCCATGTGTGCCAAGTTATATTTAAGAAAGCAATTAATAGATTTTAGCACAATGAGTTCATGAAACTTTCCTAAATGGAGCTTACTAAAATAATATCAAGAATGAAAATGTGGGGGTTATTTACTAAAGCTGGTTCACGCAGAGTCTTGTGCACCTCTGCATAGAAACCAATCAGCTTCCAGGTTTTATTGTTAAAGTTTAATTAAACAAACTGAAGTTAGGAGCTGATTGGTTCCCATGTAGAGGTGCACAAGATTCTGAGTGAACCTGCATTAGTAAATCTCCCTCTTAGAGACAATGATGACCAGCTCACCTGTTGCATCCCTGTATACAGTTTTTTATGTGATCCATCTGTCCTCCTGTTGGTCCTCCTGTCTGTCCTCCTCTCTTTCGTCCTATATCCTCTTGCCTGTCCCCTTGTTGTTCCCTTTGTATTTACTCTTATGTCCTCCTGTCTTTCCTCTTGTTGGTTATCTTGTCTTTCTTCCTATGCCCTCCTGTCTGTCTTCTTCTTGGCCCTCCTGTCTGACTTCCTATGCCCTCCTGTCTGTCTTCCTGTTGGTCCTCCTGTCTGTCTTCCTATACCCTCCTGTCTGTCTTCCTATGCCCTCCTGTCTGTCTTCCTGTTGGTCCTTCTCTCTTTCTTCCTATGTCCTCCTGTCTGTCTTCCTGTTGGTCCTCCTGTCTTTCTTCCTATGTCCTCCTGTCTGTCTTCTTGTTGGCCCTCCTGTCTTTCTCCCTATGCCCTCCTGTCTGTCTTCTTCTTGGCCCTCCTGTCTTACTTCCTATGCCCTCCTCTCTGTCTTCCTATGTCCTACCGTCTTTCTTCCTGTTGGTCCTCCTGTCTTTCTACCTATGCCCTCCTGTCTGTCTTCTTCTTGGCCCTCCTGTCTGACTTCCTATGCCCTCCTGTCTGTCTTTCTGTTGGTCCTCCGGTCTGTCTCCCTATACCCTCCTGTCTGTCTTCCTATGCCCTCCTGTCTGTCTTCCTGTTGGTCCCTCTCTCTTTCTTCCTATGTCCTTCTGTCTGTCTTCCTGTTTGTCCTCCTGTCTTTTTTCCTATGTCCTCTTGTCTATCCTCCTCTCTCCGGTTCCATGTCACAGCTGCTGTTGGTGCTTCTAAGTCTCTTCGTATCCTTTCTTTCCTTTCAGTTTTTCCACCTCTGGAGAAATATAAACGTTGCATTCTTCCACACCCAGTGCAGATAAGAGCTGTAGAGATTACTGAGCTCAGAGGCCATGGAATACCATGTTACGATATCAGGTACAATAAAAGCAAAAATTTAGCAATGATTAAAATGACACTAGAAAAAAAATGTTCAATTCAAGTATCTATTCTTAACACATAAAAGTCCCTTCTATTGAGCCCAGCTGTCTCCATATCTCCAAGTTCTTTTTTCTTTTGTGATCCAACCTTCTATTGGAGAGTTGCTACATTTGTTCCCCATGGTCCCACTGTATGTAGAAGTGTAGCCACCCTCTCTTGCTTGCTTGGGTACTATAGCCTATGGAATTTGTAGTGTGCAAGAGCAAAGTGTACTACTTGTTTCAAACAAATGGAAGTGAGTGGGCAAAATAGAGGTTCGGGAGGTCATGGAGAACTTTACAAGAAGGCTGAAAAAAAAAGACAAAGAAAAATAAATTACAGTGCCATTAGGTAGTGGATGTGTATGGATTATTTTTGGAGAGTAAGGATATATTTTTAAGTCAACAGGGTGGCCAGGGGAAAGAATAAGGGTGGCACAAATAGAATAAGAGCTACTCTATTGGCTACTTCAATGGCAGACTTAATCCCTTCAGTCCATTTGAAATGAGCCTATACTTTCCTCTCCCTTCTTTGCCTGCTTCTCTGGTCCACCACCGGAGCCTCCTAACATTCATGCGCAAGCTTTTTTAAAGGCAATATGTACTCAAGGCTAGATGTGCTTCTCGTTGTTGCAATGGACAGCACTCAGACTTGGCAATTGGTTATTCAGACATTGAGGAAGGAGTGCCCCAGGTCCACTTTAAATAAAAAACCTCACTTTATGCATACCTAAATCCTGCAGTCTTCTGGCCTGTCCAGTGATGTCATGGGTCATTCTGCATCTCCTCTGGTGGCAATGGTGGCCTGTTTTTACTGCTCCTTTTGTATTGTGTGAGCATTGTTGCATGCAGTAGTATTTTGAACCCAGACCAACATGAGGATGTTCCCCCAGGAGGTGTGTCCATGACATCCTGGGCCACAGGAAGTGGGTTAAATGACATTAGGAACCACTGAAATCAGAAAAGGACTGGCACTGAATGAAATAGGGATGAGTCTGAGTGGAACACCATTGCCAAATTAGTGTATCTCCAGAATAGAAAATGAAGGCAAATTTCCCCAATGAGGAACAGCCTGCAAAAATAAAAGACAAGGGGTTTACCATTCAGAATTCTCTGTGCAAAGTTTGCCTTTAAATATAAATTAACTGGAATTATGCAAAAGTTCCCATTAATAATTATTTGTATTGTTTTGCAAAGAGAGACTCAACAAGGAAATGTTTTCAAGTTTACAGTCATTAAGGAGGACTTTGTACACTTTTATGGGGATATTCTGATCTTTAGATTGTAATTTGTAATTTCTTCCTTATTATTTTTGAAAGTATTTGTGAGAGATACTGCCAAGAAGATGAACACGGGGAGAGGAAGCTGTAGAAATCAAGAATGTAAGTTTCACTACAGAATTGTTATGGGACCTGGGGGCAGAGAGTGATTGGTCCACATCTAAAAAGAAGTTGTCCTCAAATCCTGTATTCATCAATTTCCTTCTGGCCATGTCTTGCGCATTCCCTCAATAAAAACTTTAATCGTAAAAAATAGTAGATGTATACTCACAAATAACAAATGTAAACAGCCATATCATGACCAACAAAGGTAGGCTCTGATGAAGAGGAGATCGCTCCTCGAAACACGTCAGCAGTGTCCTTTTCACATGTGGGACTCGTGCATCTTTTCAGACTATGGACCATTGTTGATCATGATATGCCTGTTTACATTTGTTGTTTGTGAGTATACATCTGCTAATTTTTACGATTAAAGTTTTTATTGAGGTAATGCGCAAGGCTTGTGCGCCCCTTTTCTTTTCTTATTTTCTAGTGCCATATTGGGCTACCCCAGCCCTCAGGGGGCTGCACAGTATTGCCATATTGGTTTGAATGCTAAGGACTATGAAGAGTTTTCCACATATGCCATATCTGGTCCTTTGAGCACAGATTTTTCATTCTTTTCTTCTGATAAGAGGCCATTTGTTGGCACAAAGGTTGAGAAGCTCAGATTACTCTTTAGCTCAGAGATAAATGACTGACCCAGCTGTGTTCTGGCTGACCACAACGTAGCAGATTCTTCTTTGGCACAGAGAACAGACTCTGAGGAGGAAGTTGGGGTGGCGCAGTCTCAGTCCCGTAAAAGTGATCACTTTCAATAAATAGCTGGGAGCTGGCTGAACAAAATTGAAATAACATCTTTTTTTAAGCCTGTTTTGTTAAAAAATTACTAAAAAATCAGCACAAGGGACATTACCAGGGGTGGACCGACAACTCATGGGGCCCCTGGGCAATAGGGGATCATGGGGCCCTGTGCCCTCACCCACACTCAAATCACACCCAAAAAAGCCTATGAAAAGGTACCAGGGGCATCTCATGGGGTCCCCTACTGCCCTCGGGCAGTGCCCAAGTGTCTGAATGGTCAGTCCGCCCCTGGACATTACTTACCATAAGTGCGATGTGTCCCTTGTGTTGCTGTTTTCTAGTTTATAGTGATCTTCTTCCTCCTCTGATATCCCAACCCATCCCCACCACTGTAATCTTCCAGTACAACAAGGAATAACAGAGCTAAGGGAGCTATGACAGGATCTCATCAGAAGAGCTCAGCTTTGCCCACCCTTTCTGCCCAGATCCTCCATTCACAGAAGTCATATTACATTGTCTATGAATGGAGGATGCGGGGATGAATAAAAGGGAAGCCTCCTCTTTTCATGTTTCATTCATAGAAGCTGAAGTATGCCTCCAATGAATGGAGGAGCTGGGCAGAAGGGATGGGAAAAGTTGGGCAGTTTTGGTTAAAACCAAATCTCTAGTCATGACATGGGAAAACATCTCTCCAAAGTGAGGGGAAGTCTCCTCTTGGACATTTGTCACCAAAACAAGTGTCCCTCTTTGGAAGATTTCCCCTCAATTCCATCCTAGTGACAGCATGACATTTTGGATTTTCCTCATTTTCAGTCTAGTGAAGGTGAATCCCAACCATGGAGACAGAAATAAGAATCTGATGGGGTTCTAACTCCTTACCAATACCTACCAAAAAAAACCACCTTCATATTTTACTATATAACAATAAATCTCTTCAATCCCAGAGGACACCAGTTTTGGGGAAACGTGTTGGGCGGAGTCAACCTGTGACATCATCACGTACCGGCGCATTGGCTGACACCACAGCCGGGCGTTCTTGTGTTTTACTGCTAATGTCAATCTACCTGATGTAAGTGCAATTCTTTTAGTAATACATTGATACTTGATTTTACTGCACTCTGAGGCTTCTTCCTTTATGCTTTATACACATGGTTGCTGTGAGTGATCTTTGAGATCAAAGGCTACCATTGGGCTCATCCAAATATCCCATCGATGTGGTTGCATAATTGGCTGATGGTCTGACAGTGAGAGGGCCAACCTGAGGCTTTAAATCAAGTGCTTTGATCTCTATAGCTTGAGATTATCATCATTTGGTAAGAGGCCCCCTTTTTGTATTTAACCACTTACCTACAGGGCACTTCTACCCCCTTCCTGCCCAGGTCAGTTTTCAGCTTTCAGTGCTCTCACACTTTGAATGACTGTTGTGCGGTCATGCAACACATATGACATTTTTATCATTTTGTTTAAGACAGATAGAGCTTTATTTAATCAGGCTGTATTGATGGGCACTGATATGCAGCACTGATGGGCACTAATAGCCTGCTCTGATGGGTACTGATGAGGCTTCACTGATAGGCAACACTGATGTGCACTGACGAGGAGGCACTGATAAGGCTGCACTGATATGTGGCACTGACGGGAGGCATTTATGGGCACTGATAGGCAGCACTGAAGGCCACTGATAGGTGGCACTGACTGGGGGCACTGATAGATGCTGACTGGGGGCACTGATAGACGCTGACTGGGGGCACTGATAGACGCTGACTGGCGGCACTGATAGATGCTGACTGGGGGCACTGATAGATGCTGACTGGCGGCACTGATGGACACTGACTGGTGGCACTACTGATCACTGGCTGGTGGCACTAATAGACACTGACTGGTGGCACTGATGGACACTGGCAGCACTAGTGGACACTGTCTGGCAGCACTGTTGGACACTTTTGGGACTGGGGCCTGAACTGATGTCCTCTGATTATTTAAATACATTTGTTGATTACCAGCTCTCCTATTTCCTCATGCTGTGACAATGTGAGAAAAGTGCAGAGCTCGCCAGGTGTGCGCCCCCAGGGTGCGCGGTTCTGAAGGATGTCATATGATGGCCTCCCAGAAATAGACGACATCATCAAGTGGTCACAGAGCACGTCTGAGCACTGGAGCGATTTGTATGAAGAAGTTTACTGAGCACTTTTTGTCATTATTTTGGGACTAGTTTTGATATGAATGTTTTCTTTTTTTTAATCGATATTTATTATATATGAATTGTGTTGTTATTATTTCATATTGAGTATATTTTTGCAATTTGTTTGTTCATGATTTAAAGGGACAGTGAGCACAATTCACTAAGCGGTATCTTTTTAATGAATGCGTTTTTGGAAACGAGTTTGTAATAAATTCGAAAAATACAAATATGCCATAAAAACCAGAATGACTTTCTCTAGGCACAAATCATTGTGTAACATTACATTATTGCTTTCCATCCAATAAAGAAGGCCAAGAATCAAACTGACATATGAACTACTGTCAACGAGGAAACAACAGAGACATAGTCCACCAAGGAAGAGGAAATAACAGAGACATAGTCCACCAAGGAAGAGGAAATAACAGAGACATAGTCCACCAAGGAAGAGGAAATAACAGAGACATAGTCCACCAAGGAAGAGGAAATAACAGAGACATAGTCCACCAAGGAAGAGGAAACAACAGAGACATAGTCCACCAAGGAAACCTTCAAGTACTGAACATTATGTTTAACATTTGAATATAGGAATAAGAAGGATCTGGGGGGGGGGCAGTGGTGGAGAAGGATTTGGGGGGGTGTCAATGGTGGAGAAGGATCTGGAGGGGGGGGTCAATGGTGGAGAAGGATATGGGATAGTCAATGACGGAGAAGGATCTGGGGGGGGGGTCAATGGTGGAGAAGGATCTGGGGGGGTCAACGGTGGAGAAGGATCTGGGGGTTCTGGTAGATCACCAGCTTAATAATGGCAGCAATGCCAAGCTGCGGGTTCTAAAGCAAGCAAAATCCTCTCTTGTAATAGGAGAGGTATAGACTCCAGAGAGGTCAGGGATGTTTAATTCCCATCGCCCGATGCCTGGGACATGCAGTTTCGGGAGCCGGGCAAGAGATTTTGTTCCACATTTAGCCCTGCTGTGGGCTACTCTGGCACTGGCAGAAGCTGAAGAGAGAAGACTGGCTGCTAGACCGGCAGCTGAAACCCGCACTGCTCGGCACATGACCGCAGAGGAGAGGGTGGGGAGCGGTGTTTCCTTCAGTGTGGTTGCCGTTCTGAGCGAGAACATGGTACAGGACTCCGATCTCCTAGCAAACATCCCTTTGTATCTCCCAATTCTGTATGATACTCCCACCTGTCCTCACTCCGCACTCTACTGCAGATAGTAATCCCCTGCAATGAAAAGCCAGCACTGGGAGTTGTGCTTCTCCTTCCGAAGGACTTGCATGCATACTTTCCTGACTTCTTCCTATTGGCTGTCAGTCCCGGGACACTGAGTGGCCTCCAGTCCCTGTAGCTACTGCTCAGATCTCCGACCCTCTGCTGTTCCAGGAATGGGTGTGCTGCTGAACCCCCCCATAATGGACACCTCCAGGAATCTTCTGACTGAGTGGACGGTGGTGTGTGACACTCAGCATGTGCAGTACAGTCACATAGGGCACACTATGCTCACCCCCCCACTCAACTTATCCCCAATGCCCCCCCTCTCCCCACCACTTATCCCAAATGCCCCCCCCCCCATTATCCCAAATGTCCCCCCTCTCCTCCACTTATCCCCAATGTCCCCCCTCTCCCCATCACGTATACCAAATGTCCCCCCCCATTATCCCAAATGCCCCCCTCTCCTCCACTTATCCCCAATGTCCCCCCTCTCCCCACCACGTATACCAAATCCCCCCCCCCAATTTTCCCAAATGTCCCCCTCTCCTCCACTTAGCCCCAATGTTCCTCCTCTCCCTCCACTAATCCCCAATGTCCCCCCCTCCCACTTATCTAAAATGCCCTCCCTCAACTCCACTTATCCCAAATGCCCCCCCCCATTATCCCAAATGTCCCCCTCTCCTCCACTTATCCCTAATGTTCCTCCTCTCCCTCCACTAATCCCCAATGCCCCCCCCCCCACTTATCTAAAATGCCCCCCCTCAACTCCACTTATCCCCAAAGTTCTTCCTCTCCCTCCACTAAACCCCCATGCCCCCACTTATCCCCAATGTCCCTTCTCCACCACAATGTATCCTAAATGTTTCCCTTCCCCCAAGTTATCCCAAATGTCCCCCTCTCCCCTATCTATCCCAAATGCCCCCCCACACACACACACCTATCCCAAATGTCCCTTCTCCACCACTTCTCTCCAATTTTCCTCCTCTCCCCCCACTAAACCCTAATGCGCCCCCCCCCCACCACCACTTATCGCCCACCTATCCCCAGCTGACTCACAGCCAGAACCACCAGCAATGAGCATACATCACCACCAGTTTCCTCGGCACCATTTTTAAAAATGAAAAGCATTTGATCACCCAATGTTGGTGCGATCAAATGCTTTTAAGGGCAGAATAGGGATCTGGGGTCTTCTTGGCCCAAGATCTCTCCATAAGGAGTACCTGTCACTGCCTATTGCTGTCACAAAGGATGTTTAAAACAAATATATAATGTTTGGGGGTTCTAGAAATTTTTCTGAAAAAACTAAAAAACATTAAAAGTTTAAGTCATCATAAAGCCCATTTTCATTTTTAAAAGCCCTAAAAGCACCTGGCCTAATATGAAATATCCACCCTTCATATTTTCCATTCTGAGGGGAAAAAAAGAAAAAAAATCAGGACAAGTAGATTGGGACCCCCATTTATTCCCTTGGACAATTAGGGTTTTTTGTTTTGTTTTTTTATTTCCACACCCCTGGAGATATAATTTCCCCACAAATCATTAGTAAGACCTGATCTGGAATATGCAGTTCAGTTTTGGGAACCAATTCACAAAAGGAACATTGGGGAACTGGAGAAAGTACAGAGAAGGGCAACCAAACTGATACGAGGCATGGAGGAAATCCATATATAATACATAAGGGGGGATATGATCTCCATGTATAATACATAAGGGGGATATGATCTCCATGTATAATACATAAGGGGGGATATGATCTCCATGTATAATACATAAGGGGGGATATGATCACCATGTATAATACATAAGGGGGGATATGATCACCATGTATAATACATAAGGGGGGATATGATCTCCATGTATAATACATAAGGGGGATATGATCTCCATGTATAATACATAAGGGGGGATATGATCTCCATGTATAATACATAAGGGGGGGATATGATCTCCATATATAATACATAAGGGGGGATATGATCACCATGTATAATACATAAGGGGGGATATGATCTCCATGTATAATACATAAGGGGGGATATGATCACCATGTATAATACATAAGGGGGGGGGATATGATCTCCATGTATAATACATAAGGGGGGATATGATCTCCATGTATAATACATAAGGGGGGATATGATCTCCATGTATAATACATAAGGGGGGATATGATCACCATGTATAATACATAAGGGGGGGATATGATCTCCATGTATAATACATAAGGGGGGATATGATCTCCATGTATAATACATAAGGGGGATATGATCTCCATGTATAATACATAAGGGGGATATGATCCCCATGTATAATACATAAGGGGGATATGATCACCATGTATAATACATAAGGGGGGATATGATCTCCATGTATAATACATAAGGGGGATATGATCTCCATGTATAATACATAAGGGGGGATATGATCTCCATGTATAATACATAAGGGGGGGATATGATCTCCATATATAATACATAAGGGGGGATATTATCTCCATGTATAATACATAAGGGGGGATATGATCTCCATGTATAATACATAAGGGGGGATATGATCACCATGTATAATACATAAGGGGGGGGATATGATCTCCATGTATAATACATAAGGGGGGATATGATCTCCATGTATAATACATAAGGGGGGATATGATCTCCATGTATAATACATAAGGGGGGATATGATCACCATGTATAATACATAAGGGGGGGATATGATCTCAATGTATAATACATAAGGGGGGATATGATCTCCATGTATAATACATAAGGGGGATATGATCTCCATGTATAATACATAAGGGGGATATGATCCCCATGTATAATACATAAGGGGGATATGATCTCCATGTATAATACATAAGGGGGGATATGATCTCCATGTATAATACATAAGGGGGGGATATGATCACCATGTATAATACATAAGGGGGATATGATCTCCATGTATAATACATAAGGGGGGATATGATCTCCATGTATAATACATAAGGGGGGATATGATCACCATGTATAATACATAAGGGGGGATATGATCTCCATGTATAATACATAAGGGGGGATATGATCACCATGTATAATACATAAGGGGGGGGGATATGATCTCCATGTATAATACATAAGGGGGGATATGATCTCCATGTATAATACATAAGGGGGGATATGATCTCCATGTATAATACATAAGGGGGGATATGATCACCATGTATAATACATAAGGGGGGGATATGATCTCCATGTATAATACATAAGGGGGGATATGATCTCCATGTATAATACATAAGGGGGATATGATCTCCATGTATAATACATAAGGGGGATATGATCCCCATGTATAATACATAAGGGGGATATGATCTCCATGTATAATACATAAGGGGGGATATGATCTCCATGTATAATACATAAGGGGGGATATGATCTCCATGTATAATACATAAGGGGGATATGATCTCCATGTATAATACATAAGGGGGGATATGATCTCCATGTATAATACATAAGGGGGGATATGATCTCCATGTATAATACATAAGGGGGGGATATGATCTCCATGTATAATACATAAGGGGGATATGATCTCCATGTATAATACATAAGGGGGGATATGATCTCCATGTATAATACATAAGGGGGGGATATGATCTCCATGTATAATACATAAGGTGAAGATATGATCTCCATGTATAATACATAAGGGGGATAGAATCTCCATGTATAATACATAAGGGGGGATATGATCTCCATGTATAATACATAAGGGGGGGATATGATCTCCATGTATAATACATAAGGGGGATATGATCTCCATGTATAATACATAAGGGGGGATATGATCTCCATGTATTATACATAAGGGGGGATATGATCTCCATGTATAATACATAAGGGGGGATATGATCTCCATGTATAATACATAAGGGGGGATATGATCTCCATGTATAATACATAGGGGGGGATATGATCTCCATGTATATATACATCAGTGGTTCATATAGTGAACTCTGTGTAGCTATCCCCCTGAGGTCATCACAGAGGACAAGGAGGCGCTCTTTACGTCTGGAGGAAAATAAATGCGTGATGACGTCAGAGGGAGGCTCTGCCCGACATGTTTCATCATTAAAAAGCCCCTAGAGGATGTCTTTTGATGATGAAACATGACAGAGTTTTATTTTTAAATTTTGATCACTTTTCAGAGGTGTGAAGGTCTCTATAGTGCTCACAAAGTTTTAAGGGTTCACCTAGCGCAGTATCCATTTGAATTAGCCTTTTGCTCTTATATACTTGCAGCTTTGTGACTTCAGTTGATTGGGGATTTGCATGGTTTGATCTTACAGCTCAGTGGATTGCTGTAGGAAAGTCCTGGATTCTTTTTTGGATACACAGAATATAACTGGATATAACATTTATCGGTAAAGTTGATCCAGGGAATATCCGATTGCCTCTCGGGGGATCAGGAAGGATTTCCCCTGTAAGCGCAAATTGGATCATGTTTTGCTGGGGGTTTTTTTTACCTTCCTTTGGATCAACTGTGGGTGAAGTTGTCAGAGCCTGGGTCTGAACCTGGGCCTTCAGGGATGAGGGGCAATGTTTCTTCTTGCTGAGCCACCTGGAATGCTGGACATCTCCCTTGACAATTATTTGGAGTTCCTACCTTGACCTTGTTTGTCATGAACCTTGAACCCCCTGCTCCTCCCATGAACTTCCTGATATAAGCCATGTCTCTGCACTTCCTATTTGCCAGATTATGCTCTCCAGCCAGTATCTTGCTCCTTGCCTTCTCTATTATTATCCATATTTTCCTACACTCATTATTGACCCTGGGCTTGTTCTCGATTACGCTTCTGCCTGATCCCAACCTGCGACTGCTCATTACCGACCTTGGCTTGTTCTCGATTACGCTTCTGCCTGATCCCAACCTGCGACTGCTCATTACCGACCTTGGCTTGTTCTCGACTACGCTTCTGCCTGATCCCAACCTGCGACTGCTCATTACCGACCTTGGCTTGTTCTCGATTACGCTTCTGCCTGATCCCAACCTGCGACTGCTCATTACCGACCTTGGCTTGTTCTCGACTACTCTTCTGCCTGATCCCAACCTGCGACTGCTCATTACCGACCTTGGCTTGTTCTCCACTACGCTTCTGCCTGATCCCAACCTGCGACTGCTCATTACCGACCTTGGCTTGTTCTCGACTACGCTTCTGCCTGATTCCAACCTGCGACTGCTCATTACCGACCTTGGCTTGTTCTCGACTACTCTTCTGCCTGATCCCAACCTGCGACTGCTCATTACCGACCTTGGCTTGTTCTCGATTACGCTTCTGCCTGATCCCAACCTGCGACTGCTCATTACCGACCTTGGCGTGTTCTCGACTACGCTTCTGCCTGATCCCAACCTGCGACTGCTCATTACTGACGTTGGCTTGTTCTCCACTATGCTTCTGCCTGATCCCAACCTGCGACTGCTCATTACCGACCTTGGCTTGTTCTCGACTACGCTTCTGCCTGATCCCAACCTGCGACTGCTCATTACTGACGTTGGCTTGTTCTCCACTATGCTTCTGCTTGATCCCAACCTGCGACTGCTCGTTGCCGACCTTGGCTTGTTTACTGACCACGCTTCCGTTTGATCCTTACCTGTTCATATGCTACTGGACCTCTGCTTGCTCACCTCCTGGTGGGGTGATCCCGGGGACCATGACCTGGTGCCAACATGCAGCCAAATCCATCTCCACCATCAGGAACTCTGGTGAACACCGGTAGGTACTTAGATTCCACACCTCAGGTGATCCCACTCCTCCGCCACGGTGACCTACCTATGTACCTATCCTGCTGGTTAAGGTAAGCCTTTCCACTGCTATAGCAACTGGTCTTTGAGCCTGACCCCTGATCGTGACAGAAGGATTATAACTTTTTTTTTTGTTGAACTGGATGGACTTTTGTCTTTTTTCAGTCAGACTAACTATGTAACTATGAATAATACAGGTTTTATAGTAACTGTGTCATTTTCTCATCAGAACACTCAGCATGCACCAGGTGATTACAATGAACCAGACCTCTCATTCAGAAATAATCTATACAAGCAAACCGATGTTTATTCAGAGCAAGGTAAGGTAGGAATCTGATACAAAGTTTGATAAAATCCCTCCATAGTACATTGATCATCCAGAGGGGACTTTATTGTCAACAACTTTTAATCTTTAACTGAAGCAGCACAAAATATGGTCTCCTCCTCTGCCATGCAGGGCTGTACCATGTGACTGAGCTTTGTAATTATCAGGACGGGATGGACGGAATGGATGTATATAGTGATGATTTCACAGAAAAAAATTGCTCCCTTATGGGAATTTCATCTGGGTGTTGCAGTGGTGTTTGGCTGTTTCCCCAAAGTTAAAAGGTCTGGGATGTGGTAACACCCAATATATCTACTTTACTTTTTAATTTTTTTGGCATGTGCGTTTCCCAAGAATTTCATATTTCTTTATCTCCTCGCTCTGCCTCTCGATCGTCAGATCCTTCTCATTTATAATTTTCTTAATTACGGTTATTAGCTCATCCATATTCATATCCTTGAGACAACTTGAACCTGCTGTTTTCTGCAAATGATTTCCTTTGTCTGGGAACGTCTCCTGACTCCGGAGTAGAGTCTCATGGCCATGTGCCCCTTCCCCTCCCTCCTGGGATAATATATCCAGTCCTATCTCTTTTCTTTGGGTTTCTTGCTGTTGTAACACATTTTCTCTCTCCCCTATCTCCTTTCCTTGCCCATTGAAATTTAGTTCCCTCTGGATGATTTTCTTCATCTCTTCTGCTGCCCTATCTTTGTCTAAAGTCAATGACTTGACTCTGTTCTCTAGTTCTTGCTTTTCCTGTTGCAAATCATTCAATTTCTTGTTGATAGAGTCAGGATGGAGATCTTCTGGCAGATCATATTTTTCTTTCATGGGATTGGTTTGGCCACTGGATAATTTCTTGGGTCTCTTGAATTGCTGTTCTGCAACATCACTTTTCTGAGCTGCAATCGGACTGCCAACAGATTTTGAACAGGAAGGTGAAGAATCCGGGGTGTACACTTGTTCTGATGGTATTCTGTTCATCGGAATGTCAATAGAAGATTCAGGATTCCTTACGAAGGATTCCCTATTGCTATGAAGTGCTGCTTGATGTTCTGTGATTGGATTATTGCAATGGTCTTTAACATCTGATAAACCTGAATGAAAGAAAGATGAAAAAAGAATGATATTGTTCCTCAGTCCATCTGGTAAAAATTGTTCTTATTACAAATAGGCATATGCCAATTAAAATCAGGCTTGCAGAGGGTGGGGCGTTGTGTAAGTTGATGGGCAGATGTATTCAAATAATCCTGTGTTGTGCCCATGCTGGGAAAATAAACAGATTTAACGTAGAACTATAGGAAAAACGTTCATTTTCAATAGTGTAAGGGAGGGTTATAACCCGGGCCAGTTTATTTATTGTCATCTCTTCACTGCCTGTCCCAAAAAAAAAAAAAAAAAAAAATATATATATATATATATATATATATATATATAAAAATATATATGTGTATATAAATATATATATAAATATATATATATATATTATGTTTGGGGTTCTATGTAATTTAACAAAAAAAAATGTGATTTTTACATGCATGTGAGAAGTCTCAGAATTGGCCCGGTGAGAAAGTGGTTAAATCTCATGTATTTGCTAGGCAGCCATAGATGGGGATTGTCCATCTTAAAGTGTTACTAAACTCAAGACTCTGCATTCACTATATCCGCTCTCCCCGGACCCCGCATTCACTATATCCGCTCTCCCCGGACCCCGCATTCACTATATCCGGTCTCCCCGGACCCCGCATTCACTATATCCCCTCTCCCCGGACCCCGCATTCACTATATCCGCTCTCCCCAGACCCCGCATTCACTATATCCGCTCTCCCCGGACCCCGCATTCACTATATCCGCTCTCCCCAGACCCAGCATTCACTATATCCGCTCTCCCCGGACCCCGCATTCACTATATCTGCTCTTCCCGGACCCTACATTCACTATATCCGCTCTTCCCGGACCCCGCATTCACTATATCCGCTATCTGCTCTTTCCGGACCCCGCATTCACTATATCCGCTCTCCCAGGACCCCGCATTCACTATATCCGGTCTCCCCGGACCCTGCATTCACTATATCCGCTCTTTCCGGACCCCGCATTCACTATATCCGCTCTCCCAGGACCCCGCATTCACTATATCCTCTCCCCGGACCCCGCATTCACTATATCCGCTCTCCCCGGACCCTGCATTCACTATATCCGCTCTCCCCGGACCCCGCATTCACTGTATCTGCTCTCCCCGGACCCCACATTCACTATATCCTCTCCCCGGACCCCGCATTCACTATATCCGCTCTCCCCGGACCCCGCATTCACTATATCCGGTCTCCCCGGACCCCGCATTCACTATATCCGCTCTCCCCGGACCCCGCATTCACTATATCCGCTCTCCCCGGACCCCGCATTCACTATATCTGGTCTCCCCGGACCCCGCATTCACTATATCCCCTCTCCCCGGACCCCGCATTTACTATATCCGCTCTCCCCAGACCCAGCATTCACTATATCCGCTCTCCCCGGACCCCGCATTCACTATATCCGCTCTCCCCGGACCCCGCATTCACTATATCCGCTCTCCCCAGACCCAGCATTCACTATATCCGCTCTCCCCGGACCCCGCATTCACTATATCCGCTCTCCCCAGACCACGCATTCACTATATCCGCTCTCCCCGGACCCCGCATTCACTATATCCGCTCTCCCCAGACCCCGCATTCACTATATCCGCTCTCCCCGGACCCCGCATTCACTATATCCGCTCTCCCCAGACCCTGCATTCACTATATCCGCACTCCCTGCACCCTGCATTCACTATATCCGCTCTCCCCAGACCCCGCATTCACTCTATCCGCTCTCCCCGGACCGTGCATTCACTATATCCGCTCTCCCCGGACCATGCATTCACTATATCCGGTCTCCCCGGACCCTGCATTCACTATATCCGCTCTTCCCGGACCCCGCATTCACTATATCCGCTCTCCCCGGACCCCGCATTCACTATATCCGCTCTCCCCGGACCCTGCATTCACTATATCCGCTCTCCCCGGACCCTGCATTCACTATATCCGCTCTCCCCGGACCCCGCATTCACTGTATCTGCTCTCCCCGGACCCCACATTCACTATATCCTCTCCCCGGACCCCGCATTCACTATATCCGCTCTCCCCGGACCCCGCATTCACTATATCCAGCCTCACACAGTACACAGAACATGGAAACTGCTAAATCCCTTTTCTCATCAGCAATTAGAGCAGTCTTGTGACTTCTATCAGCAGAGTACATGTTAAAGCTGGTAGGAGGAGTTTTCATTTTGCTCTAGGAGGATACAGAACCCATGATCTCTGTCTGGAGAGTGCTGATTGGCCCTGTGCTGATCACATGCACTCTCCCTAGAAAATAAAAAGAATCTAGCAATACACAAAAAACTGAGCATGTGCAAAGTGTCTCCACACAATATGTCTTATCAGGAGAGCGAGGCACTGGAAGAAGGGGAGGATCAGAGAAGACAGGATCAAACAGCATTTTTACACAATGCAGAGGATTAACCCCTTATTTTCCACAGTGAGTATAACAAGCATGCTTTCCTACATCTACAGACTGATTTACTGTTGTGGGTTTAGTAACACTTTAAGACTTATTTGACAAAAAGCAGATGAGCTAAAAAGGGAATTTGAGTCTTTTGAGTCTGTAAATGTCCCGTCATAAACAGCCTGGTCAGCAATACCCATCTGTGAGTTTGTTCTTTCACCTAAAACTGAACTTCCATACATCTGAAGCTGCCATTTGTGGTTCATATTTCACAACATAAATAGACATTGGCCGATTCTGGCAGATCATGTTTTACTACCAAACAATTGGTTTTCTTACCGGACGATAATGTCCTGGATCTCTTGGATTCCGGTTCTGCAGTATCAGTGTTCTGAGTCTGATGACCAACAGATCCTGAATGAGAAGATGGAGAATCCTGGGAGACCGCAGGCTTTGGTGGTGTTTTGTTCTTATAACTGTCAGCAGATCCATCATTTTTCATGGAGGATTCCCTTTCTCTGGGAGGTGCTGCTTGATGTTTTTTGTCCGGGCCATTTTGTTTATTTTGACCTAAATGAAAAGAAAGAAGAAATAATTAAATGTATCGATCTGTATCATTGATACTGAAAGCAGGCGTCCAGTAGCAGGAATGGCCAAATCAGTGTAACTGCACTCAGGAAACAGAAAACCAGACTGTGTGTGTTCAACCTCCCTGGCGGTATTCCCGAGTGTAGCTCGGGGTAAAGTTTCAGTACCAGAAGCGGTAACCCCCCCCCGAGCTACACTCAGGGATTCCCATGCGGCGTTGCTCAGGGATTCCCTGCAGTGCTTACCTTGTCCTTCGCTCCCGCGATGTGTCCCCTGCAGCGTCCCCGACCATCTCCTCCGGCCGATGCCGGCATCCGTCTTCCGGGTTCCGTTCCCTGCGAGCGTCGGGATGTACGGGGGCCGGAACCGGCGGCAAATTTAAAAATTTTATAAACTGTCATTTTCTAATAAGCGAATATCACATAGTATAACATTCCTGTATCAAACCATTTCACATACATTGTGTCCCGAGTGCTTTGTCCGGCGCCCTGCCTGCATTGTTACTGTTCTTTCTGCCTGGAAACTGAGAAACGTTCATGGCGTCCAAAAAGCGTCCCTTTAGGTCAGACGCGGTTTTAGACCGGCTAGAGAACAGCGATAGTAAATCAGAACCACTTGCAGAATTGAGTGATAATGATTGGTGGGGGAAATTCCTCATCAGACACTGAAAACGATTCTGCGACTGAGCTCAGCGATGTGCGAACTTGGCGCTCTATTTCACATTTCAGTGTTTTTGGTTTGATTATATTATTGAATTACATTTATTATTATTACATTATTATTTTTTATGATTATTTAATATAATATAATTTATGATTTCATGTTTCAAGTTTTAAAATACCCGGGATGTTTACTAGACTCTTGTTCGGACAGATTTCAGTGAGTTATTCCTAAATATTATAGGCCGACAATAAAACAAATACATATTTCCATGCAAAAAAATGGTACCGCTTTCAGCACCAAAAATCTGAAATAATCATACCGCCAGGGAGGTTAAAGGATAAGATCACATTTTAACAAAAAAAAAAATGATAAATGAACATTATTTTGCAGGTAATAAAATTTGCATTTATTATTTTTTGTTTTTGGAACCTCTAAAGTATTGCACCAGTGATCAGATGATCGCTGGTGCCATGCAGGTCTCCTGTAGACCTGCCAGTGTATCTGTGTGCCTGTACATTCCATATGGGCAAGGAGATAATTACTGACAGGAAGACTCAATGAACTACCCCAGTGCCATGATAATTCATTGAGAACTACAAGCCGACAGCTGCAAAGGCTGCTGGAACTTGTAGTTTTTTCATTCACAGAATGCTGTGATTGAGTGATGTGGCCGGCTGGGCGGGCGGAGCCCCACATGGCCTAATTTTCTTTAAATTGGGACAGCTAGTGGGGGGGGGATCCTCTGCTAGCTGTCACAACGGGGGAGCAGAGGCTGGTCCACTCGTAACATATTACATGTTATACACTGAATATGGGTGTAACATGTTACAAAAGGTGAACTTATCCTTTAAGTACGCTTATTAACAGTGAAACAAAACCAATCCAAACACCAGCAAACAGAAAACACAGCAAATACGAGAAATAAGTGAACTTTAAATCAAGCGATAAAATACCCAATTAGCAACCTAACTGGGTAACAGAAAGCCTAACTAGCAAGCTAACTATATACAATATATACAAAATGGGAAGCACTGATTTACAGGGTAAAACTTGAGGTGTAAGAAACAGATAGGAAGGGGGAACCAAGACTGGGATCAGGTACAAAGCAAGGTACAAGATATAGGTACAAGGCAAAATCAGCCTCAATCAGAAATCATATTCAGGATCAATAGCAAGCAGTATCTGGCTAGCAGTAATAGAGGAACTAAATACCTTCCCAGTAGCCAACATCAGGTGATGACCAATTACTGGAGTCTGATGGCTGCTGGAAGATACCTGCTGGTGGACAACAGAACTATGACCTTCTGCTCTGGAATCCACAGCACCTCCAGCAGGTGGTCCAGGTCCTGATAATCTATCTAGCCATGTGACAGTACAGAGGTGGGCCTTACTCTTGTATGCCCCCAGCATTGTGACCACTGAATACTGTTCAGAGACAGGTGATCAGGCATTGATTAGACAGACATATTGATCATGTGATCACTGTGACAGATAATCACAGTGATCACATGATCAGCGAGCCCATGAAATGCCTCCCCTAGGTTCAGGCTTTAAGATTTCTTTTAATGACCAATGGGAAAGAGGTTAAGGGTGCAATGGGCTTTCAATGGTTCCTGAAGGTTGGGGAAGCTCCTATAGGCTGAACAACATCAATGTGACAGACATACATTTGCACTGCAATGCCTGTTATATTGCACTTTGCATTGCATGTGTGTAGAGGATATCAAAATACATCAAAGTCAGATATTATTCATCTGCTGTTCTTTTAACATTTTTAAAAACATTTTTCAGAGTATTTTTCTCCTAATAAAATGTGAAATAACATACATACAAATTCCCGCCAGATGCAAAGAACACTTTAACAAGCAACATGGGAAAGTTGTTTTCTTTTTTTTTCAATTGAATTTCACCTCCATCAACTTCTTGGCTAATTGTGGCTAATTTTGTCAAAATTCCAATGCAGGCAAAATTGCAAATTTTGATGTTAAAATCAATTTCAATGAAATGACTACCTCACCCCTATCCAGTATCATAGAGCAGATGAGATATTCTGGCAGTAGGATGGAGGATACACTGTATCTAGCTATATAACTATAGATATAAAATCAATTCTGCCTGAAAACTCACATTTCCATATAATTTCTCTTATTGTCTTCAGGTTTGCTTTGGCTTTCTTGTGTTCTGTGAATAGGAACAAATCCTTTGCAAACTCATGAATTCTGGGCTGGTGTTCGAGTATCCGTTCCTTATTTTCAGGCCCGCTGCTCCTCAAGTCATCGGCTACTACAATCACATTTTCTTTTCCTGGAATAAAGAAAAAAATAGTTTTTATTACACTCAGTACAAAATAGAAAACACCTTGAGGTTCCAGAGGATATGTGGATGACCTCAGCATGGGCAGCTCCAACAACTAATCCGACCAGCAATGAGACATTAGCACAAAACAATAAAGGAGCGCTCCCAACCCTGTGGAAGCCAATAAAATCACAATCCCAGGAACAGATAAAATTGAAATACATTTAAATATTGGGTTAAAAAACATGACATGTAGGAGTGCCCAGACTGATACATCACCAAGCCAGTGGAGAGGAGAGATATATATTCCAAGAAGCATGTGTATGATCCTGGACCCAACAGTAGGTTGCTCAGCCCAGGAGCCTCAGGATAATGAGAAGAGTGTGTGGATGGCAGCCACTGGGATCACTAAAATGGCACATTTGCCGGAGATAATGTGTCCCAGATCTGGTTGTAATGTCATACATCTGGTGAGAAACCACCTGAACAAGGGCTGGTGAGGTCAAACTGGAAGCCTAGGAGAGCACTCAAGCCATGTCAAACCAAGGAGAGAAGTCAGTCATCATGATAACATGTTTTAGGGACTTGCACCTTCCTCAGATCAAGGGCTCCTTTATTTGTTGTTTAAAGTTTTTAGCATGTAGCTCAATTTAAACAGCATGGAACACCTTGTCCCAGGCTCTGATGTTGCTCTACACTGATGATAGCCTAGAGAATGGGGAAAACAAGGAGTTGGATACAAATGTTTGGCAGGTCAGTCAAATTATCACTGGGAACAATAGCTCTGTTTTGGCCGCTCTACACAAAATAGGGGCACCCTTTGGGAAGGGGGATAACCCAAAGTTGAGAATCTCTGTCTATACAGTCTAAAAGAGAGCGCCAAACAAAGGTCCAAGAGTCCAAAATCTATAGATAATAACATTAAGGCACAGCAGTTGTGACACTTAAAATGGAGTCAGACCATCATATGCCATAGAGATTCAAGGTGTACTTCATCCTTCATACCATTATGAATTATCCCTGGTGGTTGTCATCTTAAAAGTCTTCCCACTTTCAAACCTGAGCCTTAAAGAAGGGGGAGCTTATTTGACCCTGGGAACGTGGTGACTGTTTTGTTCTTTCCTGTTGTGGACATATTTTATAATTTTCCGATTCTAGACTCTTGGACATTTGTCATGCTGCTCTTATATTTACATAAAGGGTCCTGATGCAAGACTGATGACTTGACTGATGAAACAGCAGGGAGAAATAAAATCAATTTATTACATGTTGGGTTTCTGACAAAGGATGAAGGAAGTCCCTACATAGGACTTCCTCTGAGGAAATGATTACCACCTTCATCACCTCCCACTAAATCTGGGGTGTCAGACTGACGGCCCTTCATCTGTTGCCAAACTACAAGTCCCATGAGGCATTGTAACACTGTTGGTTGCAAGCATGACTCCAAAAGGCAGAGGCATGATGGGACTTGTAGTTTCACAACAGCTTGATAGCCACCAGTTTGACACGCAAGTATGGAAGCATGCAGAATTTCTATGCTGATGACACACAAATCTATCTTTCTACTCCTCAGCTCACCCCATCTGTTTCTTCACATATCACCTACTGTATTTACTAACAGACATATCAGACTGGATGTCACACCACTTCCTAAAACTCAACCTATCCAAAACTGAGCTCATAATATTTCCTCCCCCGTTTGCCTCTTCCCCTGATTTCTCGGTCAGGATCAATAGCACCACTATAAACCCATCCCTGCATGTCAGGATGTTAGAGGTAACCCTGGATTCTGAACTATCCTTTCAGACCCACATCCAATCCCTGTCCAAATTATGCCGCCTCAACCTCCGCAACATCTCCAGAATACGCCCCTTTTAAACCAATGATACCACAAAGCTTCTAATTCACTCCCTGGTCATCTCTCGCCTCGACTACTGCAACTCCCTCCTCATTGGCTTAACTTTACATAGGCCACACCCCCTCCAGTCCATCATGAATGCTGCTGCCAGGCTCATCCACCTTACCTACCGTTCAGTGTCTGCTACCCCTCTCTGTTGATCCATCCACTGACCTCCACTCAGTGTCCTCCACCCCTCTCTGCCAATCCCTCCACTGACCTCCACTCAGTGTCCTCCACCCCTCTCTGCCAATCCCTCCACTGGCCTCCACTCAGTGTCCTCCACCCTTCTCTGCCGATACATCCACTGGCTTCCACTCATCCAATAAATAAAATTCAAAATACTAACAACAACATGCAAAGCCATCCACAACTCTACCCCCAGCTACATCACCAAGCTGGTCTCAAAATATCAACCAAACCGCTCTCTTCCATCCTCCCAAGACCTTCTGCTCTCTAGTTCCCGTGCCACCTCTTCCCATGCTCGCCTCCAGGACTTCTCCTGAGCTTCTCCCATCCTATGGAACTCTCTACCCCAATCTGGCTGTTTCCTAATCTATCCACCTTTGGACAATCCCTGAAAACCTCTCTCTTTAAGAAGCCTATCCTGCTTCTACCTAGCAATCTGCCATTTATTTCCTTCATCAGCTCATCCCTCCCACAGCTATTACCTTTTTTTATCACTCAACCCTTCTTCCTAGATTGTAAGCTCTAAAGAGCCGGGCCCTCTGATTCCTCTTGTACCAAATTGTATCGTAACTGTAATGTCTACCTTCATTGTGTAAACTGCTGCAAAAACTGTTAGCGCTATATAAATCCTGTATAATAATATTAATTTTGAACTTGCAACTACTGTAGAGTGCTGGCATTATATATATATATATTGTATATAAACTTTATGTCTATTATAATGGCTGGTGGATCTTGAAGGCTGGATAGACATGGGGAGTCAGAGGTGAAGACTTACTTACATTTTTGCTAGGATGATGAGCACTCACCAAGGTAATTTGACATGTCCCGGAGCTCATTGTCATACAAGGAATTTTCAACATTGGTGATGTTGAGTCGTCCGTGGTTTTGCGTGTGATACAGAATAGCGAACCGGCATGTTAGCAGTGCTGAACTGAACACGTTATTATTATTAGTTATGCAGACTGATTTGATGTCAAGCGATCCCGTGTGATCATCTTCCTTCAGGCTATCAACAAGCCATGTGCAACTACTTTCTGCTGACCTTGAGAAAATGCCGATCTGGTATGGCTGAAGTGGTGATGGACTTGGCTTACTTGATTTGCCTGATGTAGAACCAGCGGCATAAAGCCCCTCATGTTTCCCTTTAGAATTGTTTATTGTGTCACGATGATCAGTATCACCAAACTATATGAAAGAAAAAAAATATGATAATGTTTGAATAATATGAATGGATACAATTATTAAATTATCTTCCTACTACAAACTTGGAGAAGAAATGATATCAGTGTCAAAGCAGCTTGATGACATTGTCCTGCACCTAACGTGGATCTGAACTCAAAAAGTTTGCTGTGTTATAGAAATCTTCTAGTAGTGTTAACTGTGCATCAGCAGACCGTGAAAACCTTTTTTTTTTATCTAGAATTCCACCTGAAAAATATCAGTGCATTTCCTGTACCTAGGAACTTCTGTTCTATAGTCTCACAGCTGTTTACATGCAGTATGAGGTCATCTAAGACACTGCAACATTGTCGCACCAGATTTAGAGTGAGATTTGTGAGATCACTCCCAACCCTG
This sequence comes from Staurois parvus, assembly GCF_062004578.1. Taxonomy (NCBI): domain Eukaryota; kingdom Metazoa; phylum Chordata; class Amphibia; order Anura; family Ranidae; genus Staurois; species Staurois parvus. The sequence continues at coordinate 1,301,070 of NW_028318107.1, read as the reverse complement.
TGGAAGTCAATAAAATCACAATCCCAGGAACAGATAAAATCGAAATACACTTTAATATTGGGTTAAAAAGCATGACATGTAGGAGTGCCCAGATTAATACATCACCAAGCCAGTGGAGAGGAGAAACACATATTCCCAGAAGCTGGAGGATGACACATGATCCTGGACCCAACAGTATGTTGATCAGCCCAGGAGCCTCAGGATAATGAAAATAGTGTGTGGCTGGCAGCCGCTGGGATCACTAAAATGGCACATTTGCCGGAGATAACGTGACCCAGATCTGGTTGTAATGTCATACATCTGGTGAGAAACCACCTGAACAAAGGCAGGTGAGGGCAAACTGGAAGCCTGGGGGAGCACTCAAGCCATGGCAAACCAAGGAGAGAAGCCAGTCATCATGATAACATGTTTTAGGGACTTGCCCCTTCCTCAGATCAAGGGCTCCTTTATTTGTTGTTTAAAGTTTTTAGCATGTAGCTCAATTTAAGCAGCATGGAACACCTTGTCCCAGGCTCTGATGTTGCTCTACACTGATGATAGCCTAGAGAATGGGGAAAACGAGGAGTTGGATACAAATGTTTGGCAGGTCAGTCAAATTATCACTAGGAACAATAGCTCTGTTTTGACCGCTCTACACAACGTAGGGGCACCCTTTGGGAAGGGGGATAACCCAAATTTGAGAATCTCTGTCTATACAGTCCAAAAGATAAATTGTGGAACTTGCAACTACTGTAGAGTGCTGGCATTATATATATGTGAGATTTGTGAGATCGTTATCATGCTGCTCTCTGTTCTCCTTGCTGGATAGAAAGATACACCTGAGTAGCTGTAGTGCAAGGATTCCCCTGTTTCTGTTCTGTGGATCTGTACTTCCTCCATCTCTATCATTGCCCCACCAATAACCAGATTACCAGTCATCAGGGGAAAGGAAGCAAAGCCCTGCCTCTACCAAGATGGCCACCTCCACAAAGAGGCACAGTAAACCACAAATCATGGTAAACCAATAACAGGGAAAGGATCAGCTGCACATAGAACTCAGCAAATACTGGTGACTAGTTCATTCTGTTTGGCTTCTTTATGGGCACAGCTTCCTCAATATAGATCCACTTTAATGTTGCCCATTATTTCCGTTCACAGTGAGGCACCGCTACATTTTTTTGTTTGACTTGGCTTGGAAGGAAGGAAATTGTCAATTCTGGGTCCAAGTTTTGCCAGTAGCCAGCACTCTGACTGGCCAGGAGTGAAGCAAGTGAAGAGCCATTATAAGTTGGATGTTTGAAATAGTTCAGGGATCTCCCTTGCCAGAAGTCCATGTGCCTGCAAGGGAGCAATGGGAGTTGCACGGGTGCACAGTAGTCCGAGTGTGAAGACAAGGGCCTGAGGAGTGTAAGGCCAGTGTAGAAGCACTACAAAAGCAAGCCAGGAGGTTGCAAGTCCAGTATTTGAATGTGTCTACGAAAGAGGGAATCTGGGTAATCCTTGTGTGTTTTTTTTACTTTATTTCAATCAAACTGGGCAAGAGAAGCCCTTAAAATAAAATATTGGCAAGTGGCTTGAAAGTGCTACATTTGAGCTAATTTCCCACAATGCATATTTCCCATGTCTTGCCTCCTTAGACGCGGAGGGGGGGAGGTGTTCTGTAGATACAATACAGTGTGTGAGAGTTATCACTGTAGGGCAGGAAGTGTGCTACTGACAAGACCACCAAGTGAGAGTAAAGGGAAAAATGCTGATAAGCTGCCATATATGACATTTGAGAAATGCTTAAAAGTAGATTTAGCCCTCTCAAACATTGGTTTATGCCCCAAATCAGTTTTCTACATGTAGCACCCTCCTAGTGTAAGATGCTAGGCAAATTTAGTTTTTGGCTCCTCCTGTAGTCAAGGGATTGGCAACTGTTTGCTCTGGTCTGTTCAGGGCTTCATGGGCTGATAATTTGACTGTTTCCCTCTGCTTCTGGAAGAAGTTACCAGAATATGGGGAATTAATATTTATAATGCCCTAGCCAATCCCTTGAGTATGTAGTGTCCAGATGGTGGCTGGAAAGGTGATAAATGGTCTGGAGCCCTGGAGAGGCGGTTCTTTCCTCGTCAGGGAGGGTTCTCAGGCCTTTGGGGCTGCTGCCCCCTGAGGCAGCATGTGAACTATGTCATTGTTCTTTGAGTTCTCAGCCATGACAGAGAGAGGGCCTAAAATTACCTTTCTGGGGAGCTGGTTTTGGAAATTCATTATTGGGAGACCTGTTCTGGAGAAGGATTGTTTCCTTCACTGAATCATATAAGGAAGAAGCTGGAAGATTTGCAGCAGTCCTGAGGACTTGTGTGTACTGACCTTAAAATTGTAACTGTGTACTTTTTGGGATATACGTAAGTGCCTAAGTAGCTATAGACTGAGACAGCTCTCCTAGGGTCTCAGAATACTGGACTTCCCCTTTGTTCCCCAGAAGCATCCATGTATGAGAGCCTAGAGAAGAGTGTCCTCCCGCAGCATTTTGAAGTGTCCCATGACCTAACTCCTTTCTTGTTTAAAGTTTTTCAAGAAATTAATATAAAAAAGGATTCCCCTAGATTGCGTTATCGGAGCCAGTGTATGTGGATTGGTGCTTGTGGGGGATGGGCAGCCTCTGTACTGTTTTGGAAGAAACTGCTATTACCAGCAGTGCCTGTGAGGACAGTGCTACAAATAACACAGAATTGTAGGATGATTAGTTTGCCTAGATATGAAGACTTAAGCTGACCATAGATGGATCAAAATTTGGCTGGTTCACCTGGAACTGTCTGAATCTCGATCTATGTATGGCCTTTCCTATTCATGAGATGTGGATCTATCAATCGACTTCTCATGAATCGGCTTGCTGGAAAATTTGGTTTCAAACAGCACATGCAGCCTATCAGCTGCAGCGCTGATCAGTGTATTCTGATGGCAGGGGAGTCCCATTGTCAGAATACAATGGCAGTGGGGGTACAGTCACGGATGGCATTGTCCTGCATGAGTGCATGTTCTGCTGGAGTGTGAAGCAGCAGATGAACACAGCAGTTTAACAAAAGCAGCAAGAAGATACAACAAAGAACTCTACTGCATTCTGAGAGGACTGCCAGCAAAATACCCCGGGAAACATCTCCTACAAGTCTGATTCCCACTCCATCTACCTTTTAATATGCCGCCTCTACTCCTCCTTTTCATATTATTATCCTCTGTTCTCAAAATCTCATTTCTTGACCCCTCTGCTCCACCCCAAAGCTTGTACATCTCCCCCTCACTGATACCATCTCCCTACTACTGCCCTCATCACCTCCTACTGATACTTTACTCATCTGTTGACAGAAAAAAACAGGACAGGAAGGCATGTACTCTCCCATACATCCCACTCCCATTATACTTTCCTCACCCTCTTTCTTCTCCTGCCCTCTGGGGGTATCTCCCCAAACCCTGGTCCTCCAGTATCTCACCCCCACACCAGGCACCCTCCTTCCTCCAGCAATAGCTCAATCCACTCAAGTTTAATCCCCATGCTCCTAAAAACCACCCTCCCTTTTTATGTCCATGACCCACTTCCTTAACCTACTAGTTTATATGGTATCCCTCAGTTTCTGTTATTCACGTAACTGTATTGATAAGAATGGAATGTTTCATTGGTAATCCTAAAATTAAGCCACACCCACTGAGTTCTGTATAACCATTCTTGTCATGCATTAAACTTTCAGAAATTTAGCTTGCACCCTTCAGTGTCTGGAGCTTTATTTCTACCAGGCCTAGTGAGGAACATAATGAGGACAGGGGCTACAGACATAGGCTGATTCCTATCACCAATGCACCTTCTTAACACTTGTACTTTGCAGTGCATCAAAAGCATCATAACAAAGAATCATGCACTTTGATGTGGCACATTTTTAAAAGGTGCATGCACTACTTTGGTGTAGTTGTTGCATGTTGGGCAACCAATTGAAATAAACGGGCTTCCCAAAGATGCTGCATCTAACACATGTGTAGCACCCCTTTAGCTAGCCAGGGGGAACTAGCTAAGACTTTAGTTTGAGGCTAAATATCAGCCGCGGATGACTCGGACTGGGTATGTGTCACCCAGGTCATTTTTAGATCAGGACTGAGGGCTCTACAGATCAGTTCCCTGCTATTTGATATCTTGATACTTGAAAAGTTTCTAGAAGGCAGTGGGGGGATGAGGAGGGGCTTATCTGCATACTTAAGGGATCTTGGCCAATCCCCAAGCAAGAGGCTTAGCATGGGGCTAGGACAGCCCTTAAATATGAGCAGAGCCTGATCAGCATTAGGAGTAGTGTCAGCTGGAAGATGGAGTTAAGGCTGGAGTGTGGTGCCTGGGAGGGAGCCCAGGAGGGGGGCCTATCTGCAGACAGGAGCTGGACGGGAGGATCTCTCAGCCTCAACCATCCCCTGAGAGAGGACAGCCTGGGAAGGAGGCAGCTTAGTGTAAGGCCTGAAGGCAGCTACCAACCCACAAGCTTACAGGAGAGGACTGAGTGAGTAACCCTGGGTCAGATAAGTGGAGAGGGCAATCATGTGGTCAGCCCAATTAGCTCCTCATCTGGAGCTGCTCGGCTATAGTGCAGTTTCTGGGTCCCCTTTGCTCAGGGATTCCCTCAGGCAGCTCGGTGAAGAGGAGAATTTATCTGAGGTCTGAGGTACTACACCAGGAGGGCTGGAGAGCTCTCAAAGACAAGAATTTTTGTCTGTAGACACACATGTAAAACATGCATACACCCACACATGTGGGAACCCAGGCTAATAAAAAGACAGAAATATAAAAAATGGCAGCAATCTTCCTGAATAACTGCTTTTGTCTGGCATTTCTGTAGTAAATGGGGACTGCATGTATTCAACAGGGATGGGTAGCACTGCACTTTGATGTCCTGCCTTAAATATCTGAATGAATTCTGTTCTTTATCATAATCTCATCACACTGCAATTTAGAGTCCTTATAAATAAAAAGGCTGAAGTCTGATACATACAGGTCCGGATGCTTTTGAAGAAGATGTCCTCACACCTAATATGGACAAAGACAAAGCGATCAATAACATGGCAACCTCAACAAGCAAATACAATTTTGGCTTGTTCTACAATGTTAAAGCTGATGTTTAATTTTTGGGTCAAAAGCGCGCTCAGAACTCTGGTTTGACAGCTCTCCACTAAACAAGGGCACCAGTTGGGATGAGGCTAAACCAGAGTGTAGAATCTCCATATACCGTATTACATGCAGTCTAAAAGAGAGCGCCAAATAAAGTTGTGAGGTCCAAACTGAACCTACTCCCCCCTGCCATGGCGAATCTGACAACAGCTAGAAAGGGGATGGCTGCTTCATCATGGCAATCTGTCTGGCGGTGTCACTTTTCTGAGACAAGCAGTGGCAAGAGGATTGCAGACACTGACACTCCCTCTACATTCCTCTTGTCAATGCTTATCTGAAGCATCCATCTCCCTCCTGGCTGTTGTCGGATCAGTTGCAGCAGAAGGGGAGGGGGTGCAGTTCAGACCTCATAGCTAAGGTTAGGAAGAACCTAGCAACATAAAACAAAGTATCACATGTTCATTGTCCTCTGGAGAACAGAACAGTTTACAAATATAATTATAGATCTTCTTTAAACCCTTACTCCAGTCCTGACACTTCCGAAAATCATTAAAGTGGACTTTCCATAAAAAATGGAAGATCCGCTTTACACATAACTCTCCTCCCCCTCATTCTCAAAAATGGATTACAAAAAAAATAAAAACAACACAGGCTGGAGTACATTCTTATGGTATTTCAAGCACCCAACTCTCCCAGGAGGCAAAGCGATGTCACCTATGCCCTCCAAAGTGTTAGAATGTATGTCTGTGACAACACTGAGGTCTGACAAACCAAGAACTATGAGGAGAGAATTAGTGAGTAGTTCTGAAAATTCACAAGCTGGTAACAAATTTGGTAACATTTAAATATCATGTCTATGCCAGCCAGCCAGACATGTGGTTAGGCCAGGGTTGTCTTAATGTATGGGCACCCCTGGGCACTGCCCATGAGCCCCAGGTGTATAGGTGTCCCTTGATAATCTTGTGCTACATCTACATTTGCCGGGACAGTCATACTTTTGACTAAGCTATCCCAGGATGGCCTGGGCAGCGCCCCATAAACTGTACTGTGCCCTCCTGATCTCAGTATTGTGCCCTCCTTACTTCCCCTGTATTGTGCCCTTCTTCTCCCCCCCCCCACCCCCACCTACTGTGCCGTGTGTGTTGATTAGTCTTTGATTTTCTTCCATGGTTTCTTATTGTTTTAAATCAATTTTTATTGAAAGTACTAATAAATCATTTAATTTCATTCTAGCCACTATTTATACATTAATTCTTGAGAATAGGTGTGTAAATTGGGGCAGGCTGCTAGGGGCTCCAGTGCATTACTTTTCCCAGGGGCCAATGATGTTATTACGATGCCTGGGTTTGGCCACATTAAGGCACATTTAACAGAAATCAGATATGCTAGAAAGGAATGCTTAGATTTCATCAACCTTCATTTGGAGTCTTTTGAGTCTGCTAATGTGGTCCTGTTGCAAATGGCCCTGCCATAAACAATCTGGTGAGCTATACACATCTGTTAATCTGTTTTTTTTACCTAAAACTGAACTTTCATACATCTCAATTTTTTAGCTCTGGTTCATATTCCATAACTCCTGCAATAATGGAGTTACCTTTAAAAAAATTGGTCATATTTGAAAGATAATGATTTCCTTCCATGTATTTGGCTGTTCTATTCTTATGATAATCAGAATATCCATGATTTTTTATGGTGAATTCTCTGGGATGTGCTGCTAGATGCACTGTGTCTGGGACATTGTGTTTGGCTTTACCTGAATTAAAAAAAAAAAGGAAAGATGTTAAAATCATTGCTCAGTCCAACTGGTGCAGTTACCTGAAATTTGTTTTCTATTCCAAATAGCGACATGCTGCTTAAAATCAGGCTTGGGGTGCAGATAGCACTGTGTAAGTTGATGAGCAGGAACAGGATGTAACAAAGTTAAATTGTGTTTTGCCCATGAGCATTAGTGATACTGAGCACTGATAGCAAGACAGCTCCAGTGTGTGTTGCAATTCATCCCAAAAGGGTTCTGCTTTTCTCATGTAGTGCCCCTCTAGATAGCCAGGGAGAGCTAGTTGCTAATTTTTAGATATAGGAGCTGAGCAGAAGCCAGGGGAAATAGTCAGCACGGTCAAATTTTGGTTAGGGATGAGAGGCTCTGCAGGTCAGTTCCTTGATACCCCCCCCCCCCCCCCTGCTCTAAAATCTTGTATAAGAAGCAGTGGGAGGGGGTGAGGAGATGCTGGCCTGCACACTTAGAGGACTCTGGCCAACCCCCAAGCAGGAAGATTGGCATAGAGCCAGGGTAGCCTTTAGGTGTGATTGAGCCTGCTCAGAAGCAGGAGTTTGGGTGAAAGATGTGAGAGCAAGAGGCTAGTGTGGAGCCTGAGAGAGGCCCAGTGGGAAGGGGCCTGCCTCCAGGTGGGACCTGGACAAGAGGAAAGCTGAAACACACCAGCCCCCTAAAAGAGGACCATCTGTGGAGCTAAGGAAGAAAAGTCTAGCAGAAGGCCTGAAGGCAGCTACCAACCTACAGCTTGCAGGAGAGGAACAATGAGTACTTCTACACCCCCAGGACTGGAGAGAAAGGAGAGGGCATTTGTTTGGGAAACCTGACTAGCCCCAGATGGACTGTGCCTTTAAGGTGGCAGATACTGGATCCTTTGTCCAGGGAAAGCCCTCAGATTGCTGGATAGAGAAGGACTATCTGGGGGTTGGGGTGGTACACCAGAAGAGACTGGAGAGCTCTCCCAGAACATTTTTGCTGTGTAAAGACTTGTATATAGTTGCCAGGAAATTGTCCTCAGTTTACTGTTCCTTGGGCATCCCATAAACCCCTCAACCCCATCCTAGTTTACTACCCCTAATAAAACTTAAAAACCAAGCTCCAGGACTGTTTACTGTCTTTGGAATGCAATTCTGTGGAAAATGTGTGTTGCCTGGCTGTGCAGGACTATTGGGGGGGGGAGCCAAAAACTTCAGCAACTCCTAATTGGGTAGTGCTACACCTAAGTCAGGCCTCCATACAGACTTTGCTCAAAAAGACAATCAGCGCAGTCCTGTGGTGGCATCCCGAAAAGATTGCTGCTAGAACATTACCCAGTGCTTTTCACTACCTCTCAGCAATTATGCAATACCCACAATGCAATCATAAAAAATTAACATAAAGTAATTAAAATCAACAAAACATAAAGTCCCATCTACAATCTCCTCTTAAGCTTCGGTAAAAATCCATCGCTAATGTGCTGAAATAACAATCTCTTCAGTTCCTCCAAACTCTAGGAGATACATGCATCCACCCCTTGTACATCCAAAACGCTCACCTTCTTTATGTCACCTTAACCGTTTCCATACCGGGCAATTTTACACTTTCCTGCCCAGGCCAGTTTTCAGGTTTCAGCGCTCTCACACTTTGAATGACAATTGCGCGGTCATACAACATTGTACCCAAACTAAAATTTTATCATTTTCTTCACACAACTAGAGTTTTTTTTTGGTGGTATTTATTATTTTTTGCTAAATTAACAAAAAAAGACCAACAATTTTGAAAAAAACACGTTTTTCTTTGTTTCTGTTATAAAAGTTTGAACATAAATAATTGTTCTTCATAAATTTAGGCCGAGATGTATTCTGCTACATGTCTTTGGTGAAAATAACCCAAATTAGGATGTATTATTTAGTTTGTAGGAAAGTTATAGAGTTCACAAACTATGGTATAGATCTGAATATTGATCAATCCTGAAGTACTGACAGCCAATCTAATTTCTTGAGGTCCAAGAATGTCAGAAGAGTACAAATATCCCCCAAATGACCCTTTTTTGCAAAGTAGACAGTCCGGCGTACTTCATAAGAGGCATGGCGAGTTTTTTGAAGTTGTATTTTTTTTGTCATAATTTTTCGGAAAATAAAAAAATTAAAAAAATTTGTTTCACTATTTTTTTTTTACATACTGTCACCAGTGCAGTACAGCGTCATCATATAACTGGCATGGTGGTGATCAGGGACACTGACTGGTGACAGTATGAAAAAAAAAATATATACATATATTTTATTTTTTATTACATTTTTTTTCTTTTTTTTAAGATTTTTTTTTCATATTTCACTACGACCAAAGTAGTACAATGTTACCATAGTAACATTGTACTACTTTGGGGAAGTGATCAGTATTTTTTATTTTTTTTTTACACAATTTGCTTAGAGCAAAGAATTACTTTGCTATAAGCAAGCATTTACCTGAATGACATCGATTCATTCAGGTTTTTTTTTTTTTCTTTTGTGCTTAGCTGTGATTTGGCCACAGCTAATCACATGACATGTGCATGTGATTAGCTGTGACCATTCACAGCTAGACACTAGTATACAATGGATGGCATGAATGAAGCCATCCATTGTATACAACTGTCATGTGACCTGCTGTGATTGGTCACAGCAGGTCACATGGTACCAGCAACGGGGGCCGATACTCAGATCTGTCATCGGTCATGTCCGAGGTACACGGCCGGTGACAGATCGTGCCGCTGTGCGGTTCTGCAGGAGCACAATCTGCACATGTGCGGGAAGACGCCATATGGCGTCCACCCGGAACGCTGATGACATTTGCCGGCCGCCATTCGACCATAGGGTGGGCGGCAAATGGTTAAATATGAATCAAGGCGCTTATTGCCCCACCATGGGCTTTTAGGCACATTTGGCCATGGGAAATGGAACTTCTGTTCTCCTTTGTCTTTTCACCAACTTTACTCCACCTCAAGTAGGTATGCATGTAAAATAAAATGGGGCCAAAAATAGTGCTCTCTGTACAGTACTATACGTGTTACATTCCCAGTCAGAGCTTTATCAGCAGCCAACCGATGGAGCTCTGACTAGAAGAGCAACGTGTATAGGAACCGAAGCTGGGCTGGCAAACTATATTCTCTGTATGCTGCCACCTGTCTTTTAATGCTGTTTACATAGCACTTGAGGTGCTTTTTTCAGGTGAGTTTACCCATTGAGGAGCTTTTTCATAAAAGAGTAATATTCAGAGAGCGCAGCCGGAAAGGAATAAATGCTCATTAGGTTTTTTTGGGTGAGGAATAAGGTGTATTGGTAATCCTATTCCTCACTCTGACAGGCTTCCAGCACTCAACTCTTCTCTTTGATGAGCCGGGTTGAGGGTCAGCTATTGCTGTAGTCACACACAATGCAGGACCACAGGTCCTGCACTATCTATGATGAGGTCGGAGTATGGCCATTGGCTGGAGCACCAAAGAGAAGAGGCTTCTAGGGAATGGTGGCATGATGCGGAGGAAGCCTGCTAAAATGAGTGAAAAGGTAAGAATACCAGCCAATTCCTGCATCCAAAGACTCAATGAGTATTTACCCCTGCAGAACAGGGAGGCCTGCTACAGCAGAATGAAAACTCCTCCTACAAGCTTTAACTAGTGCTCTGCTGGACACTGATAGAAGTCACAAGACTGCTATATACAACTGATGGGAAAGGGTATTTAGCAGTTTATATTTACTAAAATAATTGCACTTCCATGTTCTGTGTACTGTGGGAGACCTGATATAGTGAATGCAGGGTCCGGGGAGACCGGATATAGTGAATGCGGGGTCCGGGGAGAGCGGATATAGTGAATGCGGGGTCCGGGGAGAGCGGATATAGTGAATGCAGGGTCCGGGGAGAGAGAATATAGTGAATGCGGGGTCCGGGGAGAGCGGATATAGTGAATGCGGGGTCCGGGGAGAGCGAATATAGTGAATGCGGGGTCCGGGGAGAGCGGATATAGTGAATGCGGCGTCCGGGGAGAGCGGATATAGTGAATGCGGGGTCCGGGGAGAGCGGATATAGTGAATGCGGGGTCCGGGGAGAGCGGATATAGTGAATGCAGGGTCCGGGGAGAGCGGATATAGTGAATGCGGGGTCCGGGAGAGCGGATATAGTGAATGCGGGGTCCAGGGAGAGCGGATATAGTGAATGCGGGGTCCAGGGAGAGCGGATATAGTGAATGCGGGGTCCGGGGAGAGCGGATATAGTAAATGCAGGGTCTGGGGAGAGCGGATATAGTGAATACAGGGTCCGGGGAGAGCGGATATAGTGAATGCGGGGTCCGGGGAGAGCGGATATAGTGAATGCGGGGTCCGGGGAGAGCGGATATAGTGAATGCGGGGTCCGGGGAGAGCGGATATAGTAAATGCAGGGTCTGGGGAGAGCGGATATAGTGAATACAGGGTCCGGGGAGAGCGGATATAGTGAATGCGGGGTCCGGGGAGAGCGGATATAGTGAATGCGGGGTCCGTGGAGAGCGGATATAGTGAATGCGGGGTCCAGGGAGACCACATATAGTGAATGCGGGGTCTGTGGAGAGCGGATATAGTGAATGCAGGGTCCAGGGAGAGCGGATATAGTGAATGCAGGGTCCGGGGAGAGCGGATATAGTGAATGCAGGGTCCGGGGAGAGCGGATATAGTGAATGCGGGGTCCGGGGAGACCACATATAGTGAATGCGGGGTCTGTGGAGAGCGGATATAGTGAATGCGGGGTCCGGGGAGAGTGGATATAGTGAATTCGGGGTTCAGGGAGACCACATATAGTGAATGCAGGGTCTGGGGAGAGCGGATATAGTGAATGCGGTGTCCGGGGAGAGCGGATATAGTGAATGCCGGGTCCGGGGAGAGCGGATAAAGTGAATGCGGGGTCCGGGGAGAGCGGATATAGTGAATGCGGGGTCCGGGGAGAGCAGATATAGTGAATACGAGGTCCGGGGAGAGCGGATAGAGTGAATGCGGGGTCCGGGGAGAGCGGATATAGTGAATGCGGGGTCCGGGGAGAGCGGATATAGTGAATGCGGGGTCCGGGGAGAGCGGATATAGTGAATGCAGGGTCTGGGGAGAGCGGATATAGTGAATACAGGGTCCGGGGAGAGCGGATATAGTGAATGCGAGGTCCGGGGAGAGCGGATATAGTGAATGCGGGGTCCGGGGAGAGCGGATATAGTGAATGCGGGGTCCAGGGAGACCACATATAGTGAATGCGGGGTCTGTGGAGAGCGGATATAGTGAATGCAGGGTCCGGGGAGAGCGGATATAGTGAATGCGGGGTCCGGGGAGAGCGGATATAGTGAATGCGGGGTCCGGGGAGAGCGGATATAGTGAATGCAGGGTCCGGGGAGAGCGGATATAGTGAATGCAGGGTCCAGGGAGACCACATATAGTGAATGCGGGGTCTGTGGAGAGCGGATATAGTGAATGCGGGGTCCGGGGAGAGTGGATATAGTGAATTCGGGGTCCAGGGAGACCACATATAGTGAATGCAGGGTCCGGGGAGAGCGGATATAGTGAATGCCGGGTCCGGGGAGAGCGGATAAAGTGAATGCGGGGTCCGGGGAGAGCGGATATAGTGAATGCGGGGTCCGGGGAGAGCAGATATAGTGAATACGGGGTCCGGGGAGAGCGGATATAGTGAATGCGGGGTCCGGGGAGAGCGGATATAGTGAATGCGGGGTCCGGGGAGAGCAGATATAGTGAATACGGGGTCCGGGGAGAGCGGATATAGTGAATGCAGGGTCCGGGGAGAGCGGATATAGTGAATGCGGGGTCCGGGGAGAGCGGATATAGTGAATGCAGGGTCCGGGGAGAGCAGATATAGTGAATGCGGGGTCCGGGGAGAGCGGATATAGTGAATGCAGGGTCCGGGGAGAACTGATATACTGAATGCAGGGTCCGGGAAGAGCGGATATAGTGAATGCAGGTTCCGGGGAGAGCGGATATAGTGAATGCAGGGTCTGGGGTTTAGTAACACTTTAAGGAGTCCTCAGGGTGTTTGGTTCATTAGTTTTGAGGAATCCTATGCTCCCATCACCCCATCCAAGTTCAACGTTCCAATAAAACCCTAAAAAGACACCCCGAGACTGTACCTTGGAGCCAGTAAAAGAGTAAAAAATGCTGTGTGCCTGGCTGTGTGAGCTTTAACTGGGGGAATTGGAACAAAGTTCATCGGTGGCTCTTTAGGAGGTTAGGCTACAATAGGGAATTTGCTTTTGTTTGACTAATTGGGGCTAATTTTGCCAAAATCTTGCATCACAATCAATCCCACTGAAATCACTGCACTCACCCCTTCCAGTATTTTTTTTCCAATATCATGGAGCAGATGAGATATTCTGGCAGTAGGATGTATCAGTTTATGAATGATTTATGTCTGAAAACTCACTTCTCTGTATGATTGCTCTTATTTTCTCCAGGTTTTCTCTGTGTTTCTCCTTTTCCTTGAATAAGAACAAATCCTTAGCAAAGGTATGAATATGGGGCTGGGATTCCAGAATCCATTCCTTATCTTCAGGCCCGCTGCTGTTCAAATCATCAGCTACTACAATCACATTTTCTTTTCCTGCAATAGAGAAACAGAAGTAGAAAACAAAGTTATTAGCATGCAGCTCAGTTCTGAACAAAATGGGACACCTGATCTGGGACATTGGATAGGTCCAGCCCTGGTATATCACAGATGGTAGCCTACAGAAAAGTGAGGATGGCTCGCTGGTATTCCATTTTCAGTGGGTCATTCAAATAATCCTGGGACTCAATAGCTTTAGTTTAGCAGTTCTCCACAAAACAGGGGTACCCATTAGGAAGGGGGGTAACCCAGAGACGGGAACCCCCATATATGCAGCCTAAAACAGAGCGCCAAACAAATGTCCAAAAGTGTTTTAATAATAAAATTAGTGTGCAGCAGGAAAACACCAAACATCCAACACATTTCGGGAGTTAGAATACAGTGGGCTGATTTACTAAAGGCAACCAGACTGTGCACTTTACAGATGCAGTTGTTCCAGAGCTTAGTACATGAGGAGAAGCTTCACTTTACCAAAAATACCCAATCACAGGCAAGGAAAAGAAAAAAACAGCATTTTTTTGTGATTGGATGATGGAAGTCATCAGAGCTTCTGCTCATTTACTAAGCTCTGGAGCAACTGCACTGCTGTGCAAAGTGCACGGTCTATTTGTCAATAATCAACCATGATATGTCATATTGGTCAGACAAAATACCACTGATCACAATAGCTCTGGTTTGGCTGTTCTCCACTAAACAGAGACACTTGTTGGGGGGGGGGTAACCCAGAGCTGAGAATCCCCATATATACAATCAAGGAAAGTGCCAAACAAACATCCACGTGTCCCAAATCTATCCATGATAAAATTAGATCACAGCAGGAAAACACCAAACATCCAATACATTTTGGGGATCAGAACACCATGGGGGGGGGGGTTACTAAAGCTGGTTCACTCAGAATCTCGGTCACCTCTGCATGGCAGCCAATCAGCTTCTAACCTCAGCTTGTTTAATTAAGCTTTAGCAATAAAACTTTGAAGCTGATTAGTTTCTATGCAGAAGTGCACAAGATTCTGAGTGAACCAACTTTAGTAAATAAACCCCCAAATGTCATACATATTCAAGGTGTTCTTCAACCTTCACACCATTATGAACTATCCCTGGTGCTTATCAGTGGTGCATTTAGGTTTTGTGCTGCCCCAGGCAACACAAAAATTGTCTGTCCTCATGGACACTGACCAACACCTCCCCCCCCCCTTCCCCCTCTTGGCCTGAGATTGATCAACAAGACCCCTGCCCCCCACCTGGGAGAGTCTTCCACTTCCCTAGCCCCCCCCCCCCCCCCCGGTAATAGAGAGACGCTCATCTTCACAGCTCCAGACATCCCTGGGAACGAGAGTCAGGCTCTACATACATCATGAAGCAGCCCACAGCCTCTCTCGGGTCCCACCTGATTCCCATGGTACGCGTATCCCTTCTTTCATTCCTTCTTCTGGAGAGGAGGTACTGCCCCCCTAAAAAAATGCCACCCTAGGCAAGTGCCTTGTTTTCCTTGTGGTAAATACGCCCCTGGTGCTTATGGCATCTTAAGAATTAAACCCAAGCTCTGAAGAAGCAGGAGTTTGTTTGATCCCTGAAACGTGTTGTTGCTTTTTGTGTTTTCCTGCTGTGGACTAATTTTAAAATTTCAAGATTCTGGACACTTGGACATTTGTTTGTTTCTCCCATTATGACTGTATGTGCTGATGGTAGTAAGTCATGATGCTCTTCTATATACATAAAGGTTAGAGACTATCACTTCACAGAACCATTCTTGTCCTGTGTACTCCCTTCTCATTGATTGACAGCTGGATTCAGTAAAACAATTGACCAATAAAAGAGCAGAAGAGAAAGGATTGGGTAGTAAGAAAATCCATCTTTTACATGTTGGATTTCTAACAAACAATCAAGGAAGTCCCTACAGAGAACTTCCTACGAGATTATTATATCACTCCCTTTAGATGGTAGCTCCACCGTTATTTCCCCACCTTAAACTCGGCCTATGGATAATATAACATATCAGTAATGCAAATGGTAACAAAAATGACCAAGTATGGAAGAAGGCATGATTTTGAACTTGCAATTGTAGAGTGTTGGCATTAAAAATATATACAATTTAGCTCTGCTGTAATGACCCGGGTATCTTGAAGGTTGGACAGAGATTTTGAAGGTTGGACAGACTTCTTGAAGGTTGAATAGACAACTTGAAGTTTGGATAGAGATTTTGAATGTTGGACAGACTTCTTGAAGGTTAGACAGAGATTTTGAATGTTGTACAGAGATTTTGAAGGTTAGACAGAGATTTTGAAGGTTGAATAGACATCTTGAAGGTTGGACAGATATTTTGAAGGTTGGATAGACATCTTGAAGGTTGGACAGAGATTTTGAAGGTTGGACAAACTTCTTGAAGGTTAGACAGAGATTTTAAATGTTGTACAGAGATTTTGAAGGTTAGACAGAGATTTTGAAGGTTGGACAGATATTTTGAAGGTTGGACAGATATTTTGAAGATTGGACAGAGATTGTGAAGGTTGGACAGACATCTTGAAGGTTGAATAGACATCTTGAAGGTTGGACAGATATTTTGAAGGTTGGATAGATATCTTGAAGGTTAGATAGACATGGATGACTCAGAGGTGAAAATGCTTAAATGTTTCCTAAGATAATGAAGACTCACCAAGGAAATTTGACATGTCCTGGAGTTCATTGTCATACAAGGAATCTGCAACATTGGTGATGTTGAGTCGTCCATGCTTTTTTGTGTGATACAGAATGGCGAAACAGCATGTTTGCAGTCCTGAACTGAACATTTTATAATTATTCGTTATGCAGACTGCTTTGATGTCAAGGGACCCCATGTGGTCATCTGCCTTCAGATTGTCAATAAGCCAGGAGTAATTACTTTCTGCTGACCTTGAGAAGATGCCGATCTTGTATGGAGGAGGTGGTGATTGGCTTTGCTTAAACTATAGTAAAAATATAATGATTTTGGAGTCACTATACGCTCAGTATCACCTGACTTAATAAAAGAAAAAAAAGTGTTAATGTTTGAATAATATAAATGGATACAGTTACTCAACTATCCTCTTACTACAGACCCGAGGAAGAAACAGTATCAGTGTGAAAGCAGCATGATATCATTATTGTCTGGCACCCTAAAGTGAACTAAAAAATGATATGAAAAACAGGCAGCAGAGGTTCCTGGGACATCTCCAACTGGTAATATGGAAAACAAACAGAGGGCGCACAGCTAAGTGTAACACTCTGATTTGGTCCATTCGGTCCGCATTTGCTCGGGCATGGCAGGCCATTCATTTGAATGGGCTGCTGTGCTTCATTTCCCGCAGGAAAAAGCCCATGCACTTTTTAAAAAATGCAGCTGTAGGGAAACCACATGGTCTTTTTGATTATGTGGTTTCGCTGTGGCTCCCATACCCACAATTGCACTGTGGGATGAGATGTGTAGGAGTGAATGAATGGTAGCCCCATGCATCTCACAAGTGCAGCGTGATTGAGCTGTGGGTGCGGGCAGGGCTGCTGTTAGAAACCATGGGGTCCCATACAGCCAACCTGAAAGGACCAATTCCCAAATAAACACAGTTTACAATGCTTCAGTTATGAATGAACATTGTGAGTGATCGAAACAGATCACTCATTGAGTTCATTCAGGAAAGGAAGCAGCTGGTAAATGTGCCATATTTACCAGACCCTTCCCCCACTCTCCATCCTGAAGGAACCTATTGTGTGCTTGCAGCTGCCAGTGGAAAGGAGAGGAGGGAAGCCGGCATCCCTGTGGGGGTGAGAGGCGCATGGAGGCCTGGGCAGTAGGGGGAAGCATATGGTGCACAGGGAGGGTGATTGGTGTGGTGGGAGGGAGAGGAGAAGCCAGCTTTCAGTTGCAGTAGAGAGAGCCATACAGGGGAATTGCCCCCCCCCCTCACAATGCCAGTCACCCTCCCTGATCACATCCAATTGACCCAGCTGCTTGGGCCCCCCTGCTGGCCTGGACCCATACAGGGGGACAGGTGGTACCCACTTATGTACCCATAGGTGCAGGAACCAAACCGATTCCCCCTAAACATTGCTGGTTTATTATCAGAGTGGGCAGCCTCAGCACTCCAGGTGTGCTAAAACTACAAATCCCATCATCCTTCTGTCTCTGGGAGTCATACCTGTAGCTATCAGAGTCTTGCAATGTCTCATGGGACTTGTAGTTCCACAACAGCTAAAGTGTCGAGGTTGCCTTCCCCCTGGCCTAGATAAACAGACTAATGCAGGCCATACATGGGTCAAATTCTGAACAAATTTTCTTTAGAAAATCAGAAAATGTGTGCATTTTGTAATGTGATGGTGCCACCATTGATTTCACAATTCAACCAAATAAGCCTTCTACTTTTCCTCATGTTGCTACAGAAAGGAATTTTCGTGGCCCCAAGAATTTTATTTTCTTTCCAGGTCACAGGTCACGCTCATTTATTTTTTGTTTATATTTCCCGCACGATTCTCCCATCACCATCACCCTCAGGCTCACCCGCCCTCAGTCTATCCACTATGATACGTGTGCTTCTACTATGGAGGCTCTCAAAATGTATAGAGTTAGGACTGCAGAATATTGGGTGCCGTGAAGAGGCTCTGCAGCTTACACATGTATTTGCAAATGTGTGCGAACTAAAATCCTGTTTGTAGAGCAAACTGTTAGACAGGACAATTCGGTTGGTTGCAGGCTGGTCGGTACGTTGAGCTGGGAATTTTTCTTTTTATTGTTTGACAAGCATCACCCCTCCATGTGCTCCTTGCGGTGAAGGCCAGGTATGAATTAGGGCAGTGACCATTTCTTAGTACTGTTGATAAACTGGTGAGGGGGCGCCCTGGACACCTTGGCTGCCATTGTGCTGTATGCTGGCTGTCCAGTGAGCCCCGTGTTCCTTTAAGCAGGGCTGGGCTCCCTCAGGCTCACCTGCCCTCAGTCTGTCCATTATGATACATGTGCTTCTACTATGGAAGGTCTCAAAAGTTACAGAGCTGGGAACTGCAGAATATTGGGGTGCCATGAAGAGGTTCTGCAGCTGAGGCATGTATTTGCAAATGAGTGCAAACGAAACCCCTGTTTTTATCGCAAACAACTCAATTGGTTGCAAACTGGTTGGTAAGTAGAGCTGGGAATTTTTCTCTTTCATTGTTTAGCACCATCAAGGCATGAATAGTGATTGGTTTAAGTAATCATTCACACCTGTGAATATCATCCTTAATGGTACCAAAAAGGACTGTTTCATGCATTTTTACTATGGCATTTTTTTTAAATCTACATGCACTACTTTTGCTATTGTCACATGTTGGGCAACCCATCAAAATGAGTGAACTTCCCAAATATGCTGCACCTAATGCACAGAAATTGTACATAAACACTTACATGTGGGAGCCTAGAATAATGTACTGTAGGAAAAATAAACATGAAAATAGCTGCAATGCCCATATGGAAGAAACATATATTTGAAATACTACATTTTTGGCCATATTCAAGATATTTCAAAATAATTTCAATAAATATATATATATATATACAAACTCGTGCAGACTCCACCTCCGCAACATCGCCAAAATCCGCACGTTCCTAACCCCAGAAACCACTAAACAGCTCATCCACTCCCTCATCATATCACGACTCGACTACTGCAACTCCCTCCTCACTGGCCTGCCTCGCCGCTGGCTATCCCCGCTTCAGTCCATCCTGAATACAGCTGCCAGACTCATTCACCTTTCCAACCGCTCCATCTCCGCCACCCCCTCTGCCAATCCCTCCACTGGCCTCCATTCAGTGTCCTCCACCCCTCTCTGCCAATCCCTCCACTAGCCTCCACTCATTGTCCTCCACCCCTCTCTGCCAATCCCTCCACTGGCCTCCACTCAGTGTCCTCCACCCCCCTCTGCCAATCCCTCCACTGGCTTCCGATTGCGCAATGGATCAAATTCAAAATCCTAACACTGACATACAAAGCTGTCCACCATACTGCCCCGAACTACATCACCGACCTAATATCCAAGTACCGCCCAACACACACACTCCGCTCCTCACAAGACCTCCTTCTCTCTAGTTCCCTGGTCTCCTCCTCCCATGCCCGCCTCCAGGACTTCTCCAGGGTGTCACCCATCCTCTGGAACTCCCTGCCCCAACCCATCAGATTATCACCTACTCTCCTCTCCTTTAGGCGCACCCTGAAAACCCACCTCTTCAGGGAAGCCTACCCCACCCCCTGCTAACTTGCCGACCTCCTCCACTCTTCATACCACTCCATCCCCCACAGCTATCTCCTCCTGTGCCACCATCCCCTCCCTCCTAGATTGTAAGCTCCAAGGAGCAGGGCCCTCCATCCCCTCATGTTTTGCATTGTATTGTTACTGTACTGTCACATGTTCTGTCCCCCTTTGTAATGTACAGCGCTGAGCGAACCATTTATAATACTGTATAATAATAATAATATAATAATATACTGTATGTTGAATTGCGTTTTTATTACAAAATATATGAAAAATATTTTTAGCAATACATTTCCAATATACTGTATACCTTTAAAAATACAAATCTACATTTTTGGAATGCATTTATAAGTATATGTAAAAATATATGTTAAAATTACTTTTTTATTTATATTTAAAAAAATATATATTTTTAAAAATATTTTTCATATAGTTTGTGATATATAAAAACCACATTTCAACATGCAGTAAATATATATTTATTGAATATATATTTTTAAATATATTGAATATGGCCAAAATTGTAGTTTTTCAAATATATGTCAATATATTTGGGAAGAATATTTTTAACATATATTTGAAATATATTTTTCTTCCATGTATTTCTGTACTGATTGAGGCCTGATGGTATTCAGCAAGGATAGGTAGCCATGAGGTGATATAAATATAATATGATAATATGTAGGACTGTACTGTGAACCCCTAGACCACTCACAGAGAGGAAAAAAACACAAAACTAACAGGTAGGTGCCATTCCTAATGGAATCCCATTAAATGAACAAATCTATACATGTGGAACAGCACTGCTCACTGATAGCTAATCCAAAAGATGAAATATCTAAAAAATCTATAACAAATTGTATAGAGAAAAATCCCCTTGTGAAAAATGTGCAACAAATTTTGTGCAAAAAGCTGATAAAATGTAACAAGCCTTCCTAGGGGCGGACTGACTATTGGAGAACTCGGGCCCTGGGTCAGTAGGAAGCCCCATGAAATGCCCCTGGTACCTATTGTAAGCTTTTTTTGAGTGGGCAAGGACACAGGGGCCCCATGATCCCCTATTGCCCGGGGGCCCCATGAGTTATCAGTCCGCCCCTGAGCCTTCCTAACCTCCACTACACATATGGTCTAACGCAATGTAATCTGTGACTGATACATGACATTCTATCTAATCACATTGAAAATATATAGAACACATTTATGAATTATAGAGTGATTAGTGCAATTTATTCTATAGTTCTCAAAAGTTTATTAAAAAAAACAATTTAAATTCAAATCTATATTTAACCCCTGTGGACATAAAGTTCTTAATTCAAAAATCCAAAAGATCTCTCTTTTTAGACACTTCCTTCAACATATCACTCCCTCTCCAATGATTTTTTCAATACCAAAAACCCTTAGCAAACTGGGATCCTTATTACGTTTCATCTGGAAATGTCCAGAGACACCATGTTTCTCAAATCCATTTTAATATTATTAATATGTTCCCCAATTCTCATTTTTATTTTCCTTGCGGTTCTTCCCACATATTGCTCCAGGCAGGGACATTCAACAATGTTAGACCATATGTGTATTGGAGGTTCGGAGGGTTTGCTACATTTTATCAGCCTTTTGCACACAATTTGTTGCACATTTTTGACAAGGGGTTTTTCTATATACAGTCATGGCCGAAATTGTTGGCACCCTTGATATTTTTCCTGAAAATCAAGTATTTCACACAAAAAAGGTATTGCATTAACACATGTTTTGCTATACACATGTTTATTCCCTTTGTATGTATTGGAACAAATATAAAACAGAGGCAGAAAAGCAAATATGACATAATGTCACACAAAACCCCAAAAATGGGCTGGACAAAAGTATTGGCACCCTTAACTTAATATTTGGTTGCACACCCTTTGGAAAACATAACTGAAATCAGTCGCTTCCTATAACCATCAATAAGCTTCTGACACCTCTCACCCGGAATTTTGGACCACTCTTCCTTTGCAAACAGCTCCAGGTCTCTCTTATTGGAAGGACACCTTTTCCCAACAGCAATTTTAAGATCTCTCCACAGGTGTTCAATGGGATTTAGATCTGGGCTCATTGCTGGCCACTTCAGAACTCTCCAGCGCTTCTTTGCCATCCATTTCTGAGTGCTTTTTGACGTATGTTTGGGGTCATTGTCCTGCTGGAAGACCCAGGATCTTGGACGCAAACCCAGCTTTCTGACACTGGGCCCTACAGTGCGACCCAAAATCCTTTGGTAATCCTCAGATTTCATGATGCCTTGCACACAGTCAAGGCACCCAGTGCCAGAGGCAGCAAAACAACCCCAAAACATCATTGAACCTCCACCATATTTTACCGTAGGTACTGTGTTTTGTTCTTTGTAGGCCTCATTCCGTTTTCGGTAAACAGTAGAATGATGTGCTTTACCGAAAAGCTCTATCTTGGTCTCATCTGTCCACAAGACGTTTTCCCAGAAGGCTTTTGGCTTACTCAAGTACATTTTGGCAAACTGTAGTCTTGCTTTTTTATGTCTCTGTGTCAGCAGTGGGGTCCTCCTGGGTCTCCTGCCATAGCGTTTCATTTCATTTAAATGTCGACGGATAGTTCGCGCTGACACTGATGCTCCCTGAGCCTGCAGGACAGCTTGAATGTCTTTGGAACATGTTTGGGGCTGCTTATCCACCATCCGGACTATTCTGCGTTGCAATCTTTCATCAATTTTCCTCATCCGTCCACGACCAGGGAGATTAGCTACAGTGCCATGGGTTGCAAACTTCTTGATAATGTTGCGCACTGTGGACAAAGGCAAATCTAGTTCTCTGGAGATGGACTTGTAACCTTGAGATTGTTGATATTTTGCCACAATTTTGGTTCTCAGGTCCTCAGACAGTTCTCGTCTCCTCTTTCTGTTGTCCATGCTTAGTGTGGCACAGACAGACACACAATGCAAAGGTTAAGTGAACGTCTCTCCTTTTTATCTGCTTTCAGGTGTGATTTCTATATTGCCCACACCTGTTACTTGCCCCAGGTGAGTTTACAGGAGCATCACATGCTTGTAACATTCTTATTTATCCGCAGTTGTGAAAGGGTGCCAATACTTTTGTCCAGCCCATTTTTGGAGGTTTGTGTGACATTATGTCGAATTTGCTTTCTTTCCTCCCTTTTTTTGTTTTGTCCCAATACACACAAAGGGAATAAACATGTGTATAGCAAAACATGTGTTAATGCAATACGTTTCGTGAGAAATACATGATTTCCTGGAGAAATATCAAGGGTGCCAACAATTTCGGCCATGACTGTAAAATGTTTTAATATTTTTTAGCTATTTCATCTTTTGGATTAGATATCAGGGAGCAGCGCTGTTCCACATGTATAGATTTAGCCATGAGGTCATGCCTTAAATATTTGTATGAATTTTGTCTTTCATCATTTTACACTTTATTCTTGTTATCTTCATACATGATAAGGGTGAAGTCTCATACATACAAGAGTTATAGGTATTACTCCGGTGCTCTTCTTCTGCTGAGATGTCTTCACACCTAATGTAGACAAACACAGAGCTATAAGTCGCACTACCACCTCAAGGAAAAAAATACTAGACTTTTACTCCTGCAAACTCCAAGGAGGTGGTGCCGTGACTGGGATTTGAAGGGACAACCCTAGTGCTGCTAGGCGTAAGTGTGAACTATGTAGCCACTGTGCTGCCCCCTGTTTGCATAACACCCAGCATCATTCACCCCAGAGAATCAAGGCCATACAGTGAATGAAGGGAATCACCGCAGTGGTCATAGTGCAGAAAGTGGATTTGATGTCATCATATTAGCACCGCTCTATGTGGTCATATCAGGATCATGGATGCAGCTGTATCCCTGATTCTGGTATCTTTTTTCAGCTGGAGATGGGCTGTCAGGTAAAAGTGATCACATTTACAGCTTTTGGAAGCCCCTTCCTGCACCTCTGCAGGAAGTGGATCCTGGGCTCTGCTGCTCCTCCCAGGAGCCTAGGGCCACAGTCAATTGCCGGGATGGCTTCCCACAAAGGAGATGGAGGAACATCTCTTCCCCATCCCCTCTGTGACAAATTAAGTCAAATGTGAGAAGGATGTTTTCATTTCCAGTTTCAGAGCTGTCATTCCCTGGCCAGTACAGCCAGGGAAGTAGCTGATCAAGCACAATCTGTGTTTGGTCAGCTGCTAAGGAGGGCAAGGGGGGCATCAGGGGTCTAATAGAACCCATTGTCTCCATAAAGAATGCCTGTCACTGCCCAAAGCTATCACAAGGGGGCTTGTTGCTTGTGATAGCAATAAACTTAAATAAACATTTAAAAAGTACAAAGAAAATAAACATATAAAGATAACAAAGCAACAAATTTAAAAGCACCCCCACACCATCCCATACATACATGCAAATGCAAACATGGATGACAACTGTTCCATACAAGGGGGTGGGGTTTTCTAGGTGATATCATTGACCATACATGGACATGGCCATGTATGGTCAATGACATCACTGCCACTTGCGCTCCAATCAAACCATTAGCTCATCCCTTCTGAATAACCGGGAATTTTCAGCACTTATAAAAGGAGATATTCCGAATAGAACATTTCTGGTAAAGACATGCTGGGAGGTGAATTGGCTCCTGTCTAAATTGTCCCTAGTATGTGTATGTATGTATGTGAGTTAGGGATCTTAGATTGTACGCCCCTTGAGGGTTAGAGACTGATGTGACTGTACCAAATATCAGGGGCGGACTGACAACTCATGGGGCCCCCGGGCAATAGGCGATCATGGGGTCCCTGTGTCCTTGCCCAAACTCAAAAAAGCCTATGAAAAAGGTACCAGGGGCATCTCATGGGGCCCCCTACTGACCCCGGGCTCTTGGGCAGTGCCCGAGTTTCCAAATGGTCAGTCCGCCCCTGCCAAATATATATGTAGAGAACTGCGCAAATTGCCAGCACTGTATAAGTACCTGGAATAAATCAGTAAAGAAATAAAATTATGTAGCTGAAGAAGATGAAGATATCTCCAATCATTATGAATCAGCACCATTGTTTGTTCAACACCTTCAAATATACATTTTACCTTTTGAAACAGCCTCAAAGAATTCAGTTAGTTCCTTTTTTGTGGCTTCAGATTTGTTTTTTTCAGGAATGAAGATGAGATGAGCGGGCAGGGATTGCGGTGTCTTCAGAATTCTACATCTCTCCTCTTCACTGATATTATCCAACATGACCAGCACCTTCTCTCTGCCTACAGGAACACAGCATGGGGCGGATGTTATCCATGATGCTGGGATTTCAGTGCTGGGGAGGAGGACAGAGGAGGGGAGGGGAGAGGAGAAGCGAGGGGAGGAGAGGGGAGGAGAGGAGAGGAAAGGAAAGGAAAGGAGAGGGGAGGGGAGAGGAGAGGAGAGGAGGTGAGGGGAGGGGAGGGGAGAGGAGAATAGATGGGAGTGGAGGAGAGGAGGAGATGGGAGGGGAGGGTTTGGGGAGAGGAGAGGAGGAGAGGGGAGGGGAGAGGAGGGGGGAGGAGAATAGACAGGAGTGGAGGAGAGGAGAGTGGGGGATGGGAGGGGAGGGTTTGGGGAGAGGAGAGTAGGGGAGGGGAGAGGAGAGGAGAGGAGAGGAGGAGATGGGATGGGATGGGAAGGGAGATGAGGGGAGAGGAGAGAAGATCTAGCATTTTCAGAATGAGTAGTCAGCCTCCAAGTTTTTCTCAGGAAATTAGTTTCCTTTAAATAAGAAGCATTTCTTACCCAGAATAGTATTCAGGTGATATAGTTCACTGTCATATAAGGCTCCATCTACATCGGTGATATTAAACTCTCCTTGGTGTTCGGTGTGATAGAGAATGACGGCAGAGCACAGTCTCACATCCTCCTCCCATTCTTCTCGGTTGTAGTCGGAGATTGGAAGATATTTCACTTCAAAGAGATTTGAATATTTCTGTTTGACAAAGTACTCCAACCATGAGAAGTCACTTTCAGGTCCTCTGGATGTGATCCCCAACACCTTCCTCTTCCTGCTGAACAGTAAATGTATTTATTATCATATACACTGCTCAAAAAAAATTAAAAGAAGATTTTTCAGATCTCAATGGGGAAATATATCATGCTGGATATTTATACTGACATGGACGGGGTGATGTGTTAGGAACATAAGGACGCCCCATCGTTTGGTGGAAATGAAAATTATCAATCTACAGAGGACTGAATTCAAAGACACCCCGAAAATCAAAGTGAAAAAATGATGCAGCAGGCGAGTCTATTTTGATTGACCAAAAACATATTATCCCAGAGGTGGGGGCCATCAATTCCTTCATCTTCCAGGAACTGCCTGAATACTCTAACAACATGAGGCCGGGCATTGTCATGCACCAGGAGGAACCCAGGACCCACTGCACCAGGAGGAACCCAGGACCCACTGCACCAGGAGGAACCCAGGACCCACTGCACCAGGAGGAACCCAGGACCCACTGCACCAGGAGGAACCCAGGACCCACTGCACCAGCGTAAGGTCTGACAATGGGTCCAAGGATTTCATTCCAATACCTAATGGCAGTCAGGGTGCCATTGTCTAGCCTGTAGAGTTCTGTGCATCTCTCCATGGATATGCCTCCCCAGACCATCACTGACCCACCACCAAAACGGTCATACTGAACCATGTTACAGGCAGCAGAACGTTCTCAATGGCTTATCCAGACCCTTTCACGTCTGTCACATGTGCTCAGGGGGAACCTGCTCTCATCTGTGAAAAGCACACGGTGCCAGTGGAGGACCTGACAATTCTGGTGTTCAATGGCAAATGCCAATCCAGCTCAGTGGTGCCGGGCAGTGAGCAAAGGGCCCACTAGAGGATGTTGGGCCCGAGGGCCACCCTCATGAAGTCTGTTTCTGATTGTTTGGTCAGAGACATTCACACCAGTGGTCTGCTGGAGGTCATTTTGTAGGGCTCTGGCAGGGCTCATCCTGTTCCTCCTTGCACAAAGGAGCAGATACCGGTCCTGCTGATGGGTTACGGACCTTCTATGGCCCTGTCCAGCCCTCCTAGAGGAACTGCCTGTCTCCTGGAATCTCCTCCATGCTCTTGGCTCCTGGAATCTCCTCCATGCTCTTGAGACTATGCTGGGAGACACAGCAAACCTTCTGGCAATGGCACGTATTGATGTGCCATCCTGGAGGAGTTGGACTGCCTGTGCAACCTCTGTAGGGTCCAGGTATGGCCTCATGCTACCAGTAGTGACACTGACCCTAGCCAAATGCAAAACTAGTGAAAACAGTCGGAAAGATGAGTAGGGAAAAAATGTCAGTGGCCTCCACCTGTAAAACCATTCCTGTGTTAGGGGTTGTCTCATTGTTGCCCATCTAGTGCACCTGTTGGTAATTTCATTAACACCAAAGCAGCTTAAAACTGATGAACAACCCCCTCTGCTACTTACCTGACCAGATCCATATCCCAGGAGTGTCATGGACTTGATGCTAGACTCTGATCAGGGGCGGACTGACAACTCATGGGGCCCCCGGGCAATAGGAGATCATGGGGCTCCTGTGTCCTTGCCCAAATGGTCCGTCCGCCCCCGACTCTGATTAAAAAGTGTTCCTTTAGTTTTTTTGAGCAGTGTATATATGCTTCTGCCCACACACCAGCTCCTCTGGGAAATATAGTTCTTTACTACACTGTTCCTCGGCAACGTCCTGCGATTCAGCATACAAGTTCCATGGGGCTGATCTGCAAAGCTTGAATGTCATTGTTCTGCAGGACACTGCCATCTTGTGTTTGTTGTAACATCCTGCACCCACTTGTAAAAGGGGTTACACATAGGTGAAAAGAAAAGAAAAACCAGACTAAGGCTCAACCTCAGTGTATCTGAGCCTCTATTGTATCCCTAAAACACGTATGTGTACAGGAGACCCAGCAGGAAGCCAGCAGCGTTTTTGCGGAAAAATGGCTGACGCTTGTAAAAGTATCTAACACTATTACAAGTGTTTAGACATGTTTACAGGTGTCAATCGCTTTGGCGTTAACTCGGTTTAGGTGCGTTTTTGCATTGTAAACAAAAAAAGTGATAATTTTGAAAAAAAAAATATTTTTTTATTTTCTACTATAAAACATATCCAATAAAATTTAAAAAATTAATGGGGGGGGGGGGGCAGAGCCTAGCCATGGGGCAGTATGACTGCCTAGACAGGGAAATCTGGAGGGGATCAGCTACATCTGGGCGGCGCCAAGCACACACACCCAGCGCAGCTCCCTTTCACAAGTGAGTTGACAGGGAGCTCCTCTAACTGCCGATCGGCGGGCTCTACACATCCTAAAGCCGGTCATACACGGGTCGAATTCCAAAAGAATTTTCTTTCGAACATCTTTCCCAAGAATTTTCACTCGAATTTCGCACCATTAGTGGGCCACAGCAACGGCCGATTTTTGAGCGCCTATCCTATTTGAGTGATCGGGCATGTTGGAAATTTTTTTTAAATTAACAAATTTCTAATCAATGATGGGAGAATTGTGAGAGAAATGTTATAAAAAATGAAAGTAGAGTGAGCTGTGACCCGGAAAGAAAAGTAAATTCTGAACACGAAACTTCCTTTCTGCAGCAACACGAGGTGAAATTTTGTTGAATTTTGAAATCAATGGTGGCACCACCAGATTACAAAACACACAAAATTTCCAATTTCTAAAGAAAATTCATTCGGAATTTGCCCCTTGTACGGCCTACAAAAGAGGCTCACAGATTTCTTCCCAGGTGCCAGCAACATGGCGGCCCCGGGAGGAGGAGAGGAGTCAGGCATGGAGCATGCTTCCTCCGTACAGCACTCTCCCCAGAGCGGTCTCGGTCACCAACACTCAGCAGCTTCTGTACAATCTCTGTATAATGAGGATAAAGGCTCACAGAAGAGCCCTGCTTTCTCCCCAGCTGCCTCTCCAAAATATAAAGGTTCGGTGATTAAAAAGCTAATGTCAAGTAATGGGACTCAGAAACTGTTTGCAACCCTGAAACACTGACCATTTGGAAACTCAGGCACTGCCCGAGGGCCCGGGGTCAGTAGGGGGACCCATGAGATGCCCCTGGTACTTTTCATAGGCTTTTTGAGTTTGGGCAAGGGCACAGGGGCCCCATGATCCCCTATTGCCGGGGGCCCCGGGAGTTGTCAGTCCGCTCCTGCTATAAACTTTAGCAGAGTCTCCAAGCAGCCGGCATCTGCTAACACTACCAAAGAGATGCTGCTTCCTCTCAAACATACAAGAAGATCAATCGAAAACCTTTCCAAACCTGAAACACACATTGAGCAAGTGGAAGAACGGGTGGACATGGTGGAAAGAACAATGGGGGGATTTGCAGAAGCACATAATAGCATAGTGGATGGATTGAAGAACAGAACTCTGACATCCAATGGTTGAAAACAAAAATTGGGGATCTTGAATAGAGATGAGCGAATTATTCAAAAATTCGATTCGGCTGATTCGCCGAATTTGCGGGAGAAATTCGATTCGATGCGAATTTATTCGCTGCGAATTTAACTTATTAAAAGGGTTTCTAGGCTTCAGAGAGCCTTTATATTAGTGCAGAACACTGTACCTTTAATTTAAATGCCCTTGGAGTCTGCTGGGGAAGAGAAATAATACTGTCAGTCAGTATGACATGCAGATGAGTGCCGTCGATCTTAGAATCACCGCACACTTCACTCATTTGGGCAGTCACGGGGCACGACGAAGAAGAAGAAGAAGAAGAAGAATGAAAAGAAGAATGAAAAGAAGAAGAAGAAGAATGAAAAGAAGAAGAAGAATGAAAAGAAGAATGAAAAGAAGAAGAAGAAGAACGAAAAGAAGAAGAAGAAGAATGAAAAGAAGAAAAAGAAGAATGAAAAAAAGAATGAAAAGAAGAAGAAGAAGAATGAAAAGAAGAAGAAGAAGAATGAAAAGAAGAATAAAAAGAAGAAGAAGAATAATGAAAAGAAGAAGAAGAAGAATGAAAAGAAGAATGAAAAGAAGAAGAATGAAAAGAAGAAGAAGAAGAATGAAAAGAAGAAGAAGAAGAATTGAAAGAAGAATGAGAAGAAGAATGAAAAGAAGAATGAAAAGAAGAATGAAAAGAAGAAGAATGAAAAGAAGAATGAAAAGAAGAAGAAGAAGAATGAAAAGAAGAAGAAGAATGAAAAGAAGAATGAAAAGAAGAAGAAGAATGAAAAGAAGAAGAAGAAGAATGAAAAGAAGAAGAAGAAGAATGAAAAGAAGAAGAAGAAGAAGAATGAAAAAAAGAATGAAAAGAAGAAGAAGAAGAAGAATGAAAAGAAGAAGAAGAAGAATGAAAAGAAGAATGAAAAGAAGAAGAATGAAAAGAAGAAGAAGAAGAATGAAAAGAAGAATGAGAAGAAGAATGAAAAGAAGAATGAAAAGAAGAATGAGAAGAATGAAAAGAAGAATGAAAAGAAGAAGAAGAAGAATGAAAAGAAGAAGAAGAAGAATGAAAAGAAGAATGAAAAGAAGAAGAAGAATGAAAAGAAGAAGAAGAAGAATGAAAAGAAGAAGAAGAATGAAAAGAAGAATGAAAAGAAGAAGAAGAATGAAAAGAAGAAGAAGAAGAATGAAAAGAAGAAGAAGAAGAAGAATGAAAAGAAGAAGAAGAATGAAAAGAAGAAGAATTCCAGTACAGCAAAAAGTGTATCTGCAGAGAGCTCCGCTATTTCTGACAGTTCTCTGACAGTTCCTTCACATTTACAGCGGTTGAAACATTGTATGTATTTGTTTCCGAATAAAAACATCTGTATCCTAAATGGAAACAAATTTGCTAAAGAGTTTGCTAAAATTCGGATTCGGTGCGAATCAAATTTTTCCTAATATTCGAAACGAATTCCACTTCGCCAAGTTCGATTCGCTCATCTATAATCTTGAAGATACGTTGAGATGAAATAATTAAAAACTCTGAATCCGTCTCCACAGCCGAGCTCATCTCCTTTTTACAGCAATTACTAAAAGCTCTTCTTCCAATGGAAAATCCCAAAGACTTTGTCATAGACTGAGCCCATAGGCTGATTAAACCGACCTCACTACCATACGCAATTCCCAGGGATGTAAGTGCGAGGATACGCTTTTTCCACATTAACCCCCCCGGCGATATTCCTGAGTGAAGCTCGGGGTTAATTATCAGCACCAAAAGCGGTAACCCCCCCCCACCTGAGCTACACTCGGGAATACCCTGCAGCGCTGCTCTGTGATCCGGTTTCACTTGCCTTGTCCGCGATGTCCCCCCTGCAGCATCCCTGGCCATCTCCTCCAGCCAATACCGCCATCCGTTTTCCGGGTTCTGTTCCATGCGAGTGTCGGGTCTTACGGGGACAGAACTGGCAGGAAATTTAAACATTTTAAAAAGTGACATTCACTAAAATCACTAAAATCACATAGTATAACATTCCTGTATCAAACCATTTCACATACATTGTGTCCCGAGTGCTTTGTCCGGCGCCCTGCCTGCATTTTTACTGTTCTTTCTGCCTGGAAACTGAGAAACCTCCATGGCGTCCAAAAAGGTCAGACGCGGTTTTAGACCGGCTAGAGAACAGCGATAGTAAATCAGAACCACTTGCAGAATTGAGTGATAATGATTGGTGGGGGAAATTCCTCATCAGACACTGAAAACGATTCTGCGACTGAGCTCAGCGATGTGCGAACTTGGCGCTATATTTCACATTTCAGTGTTTTTGGTTTGATTATATTATTGAATTACATTTATTATTATTATATTATTATTTTTATGATTATTTATTATATTATAATTTATGATTTCGTGTTTCAAATTTTATCCTCCCCGGGATGTTTACTAGACTCTTGTTCGGACAGATTTCACGGAGTTTTCCTAAGAATTACAGCCTACAATATAAAACGACATATTTCCATGCAAAATAATGTACCGCTTTGAGCACAGAAATACTGACATCATCAGACCGCTAGGGAGGTTAAGGAATGGGTTTTCCTAGTGGCCAAACAAATGGGGAAATTACCGGACCCCTTCGCCAAATTCCAAATCTGCAACAACGCAAACAATTTCCCCCACAACTACACAATTATGGGAGCGCAATATCACCCGTCAGCGGGGTTTTCCTACAAAACTTACCATTACTCCCCAAGGTCACACATACGTGCTACGATCCCCAGAGGAAGAAACCAAACTTCTGAGCCAATGGGGTATCAACACGATTCGCAGCCGTAACCCGACCCGCACTGAACCGCTTACTCATGTTTCTAGTGATCCTTATTCACTCCCCTCCTCCAGTCACATGGATTATATGCCTTTTTTCAACAAGTTCAGCTACGTATGGCCTATACATTGCTTAAAATTGCCTTATGTAAAGTCTGTATGTACTTTGTTTCTCATCAGTAACTGTTCTACAGTATATAATGATACAGAATGATACATTGGAGAAGTCACTGTTACTCTTTCCCCTGCCTTTCTGTTTCCTGAGTAATCAGCAGTGGAAAATCAGCAGAGTTCCAAGCTGAGCTGTGTCCTGGTGAGGATCATATAGAGAGGACTCCGCTGGGAATTCTGTGGAATATTCCTCATTGGAGCGGCGGTGAATGAAAGGAGCAGAGTTTTTACTGTTTTGTTGGAGTTCGGTCCGTGTTTCTCAAGTCTTCAGAAATATGAACTGAGCGTCATGGAAATGTTGGCAATAAAAACTTCACTGTCCTTGTTTACCTTCATTGTAAGGCCTGTGATTGTCTCTGCGCCTGATGTATATATATATATTCCGAGACATGCTGGGAGGTGAATTGGCTCCGGTCTAAATTGTCCCCAGTATGTGTATGTATGATGGGAGTTGTTATTATTATACAGGATTTATGGCGCCAACAGTTTGCTCAGCACTTTACAATATAGTGAGGGCCCTTAGATTGTACGCCCCTTGAGGGTCAGGGACTGATGGGAATGTACAATATATATGTAAAGAGGTGCATACATTGATGGTGCTAGATAAGTACCTGAAATACATTATATATACTGTGAGCAAAGTTCTCTCTCTTCCCCTCCCCCTCTCTTCTTCTTCCTGCTCCCTCCCCCTCCCCCCCCCTCCTCCATACACAGTAATACAGATAGGAGATACAGTGTGTTACCTTGTCTTTCTCTGTCCCCAGCGCAGCCAGTCCATCTCTCGGGGAGATCTGTCAGTGTGTGGACACCGATCTGTACTCTTCTGTCGGATGTCCCCTCTATAAGGATCAGATCTCTTCATCCACTTCTTTCACTTTCACTTTAGTTTGAAAATCTGCGTCATGTCTGCCCCTCCCCCATAGAAGGATCTGGAGTGTCAGTATGACAACGCTCACTGCTCACTGACAGGGGATGACGGTGTGAGCCCCCCTCCTGTCCTTATATATTAGTATTACGTATCACTAAATCATTGTTTTATTATATTGTTATATCATTATATCGCTTTTGCCAAAGCTTCATTGAACAAGCTGAAGTCAGAAGCTGATTGGCTGCCAGACACAAC
Source organism: Staurois parvus (assembly GCF_062004578.1). Taxonomy (NCBI): domain Eukaryota; kingdom Metazoa; phylum Chordata; class Amphibia; order Anura; family Ranidae; genus Staurois; species Staurois parvus. Next base: position 1,267,906 of record NW_028318107.1, on the reverse strand, counting down.
TGCACCAGATTCTGAATCTCCCCCATTGTATCATTATATCATTGCATTATATTGTGTTATTACATCATCATACAATTGTATCAATATATCATTATATCTTTGTATCATTATATCATTGTCTTTGTATTATTATATCTGTCAGGGACCTCCGCGATCCCCGCAGCGATGGTCCCGGCGCAGGCGCAGTGCGCCGCCCTGTGCAGGGACGCAGGCACTAGGTCCGGGCCGGCCGCGGCTTCTACTGAGCATGCGCGAACTCGAACGCCGCGGCCGGCCCGGACCTAGTGCCCGCCCGCTGGGCACCAATGGCAGCGCAGGGCGCGATATTTAAACGGCCCTGAGCTGTCATTCAGTGCCTTCTGGTCTTACCTGCATTCCTGTATCTGCGAACCTGTACCCTGTAAGTTATTGACCCGGATTGTACCTGACCTTGCCATATTCTCCTGTCCTGACCCTTGCTTTGTCTGACCTCTCTCCTGAATGCCCCCTATTGGATCTGACCTGCTGTTGCTGACCTGGCATGTGACTCGACTATTCTCTGCCCGCTGCCTTGTACCATACCGTCCTCTCTGTTACCGACCCGGCCCATCTGACCTTGCTCAACCATCCATCCATCCCTCGCAGTGGGGTCTTCAGACCTCCTCATATCAGACTCTTTCCCGTGGGAGCCCTCGGCGCATACCACTACCACTGACGGACGTACCCAGTAGCCACGACCTGGTCTCGGGGTGCTCCAAGTCCATCCCCACCATCAGGGGCCCTGGTGAACAAGCACTCTGGGACTTAGATTTCGTGCGCTGGGGACGCCTATTCAGTGGAGTGCTAGTGGTACCGCCGGGCGGTCCATTACAGTACCAGAAGGCCATGACTGAGTCTAGAGGAGGGCCCTCCCCGCTTGACGAAATCTGCACGCACCTGTCTAATTTGACACAGGCCGTATCGGCCCTGCAGGACAGATGTTTACAGATTGAGAATCAGTTCCAGACCTGCACTATATCTGTCCCTGCCCCACAGGCCGCGGTTCCCGCACCCCCGGCCGTAGCGGCCCATGTACCAGCTTCAGGGGCTTCCGCACCACTTCCTGCGGCCGAACCCCGAGTACCCTTACCAGAACGCTTCCACGGGGACCACACACGCTTCAGGTCGTTCCGTGAGTCCTGCCTTCTTTATTTTGAATTGCAACCACGGACCTTTGTGACTGAATCCGTGAAGGTGGGGTTTGTCATCTCCCTCCTGCAGGGTGAGCCCCAAGACTGGGCCCACCGACTGCGGGGAAAGAATGACCCTCACCTAAGTTTGGTTGACAGTTTTTTTGACGCAATGGCTATCCTATACGATGACCCACAGCGGGCAGCCTCGGCTGAAGCCACTTTGTACACGCTTCGGCAAGGCCGACGAGCGGCAGAGGAATATGCATCTGAGTTTAGGCGTTGGATGGGGGACACACGCTGGAACGAGTTTGCACTTTTGCATCAGTTCCGTATAGGCCTATCAGAAGCCCTGAAAAATGAACTCACCCGGGTAGAGGTGCCTGAGACATTAGAGGACTTAATTGCACTAACCATTAAGATTGACCGTAGACTGCGGGAACGCAGGTTTGAGAGGTCCGGTCAGGGTCATGGAAATCCCTGGGGGTCATTTCAAGGTTCCAGCCAAACAACTAGGCCAAACATCCAGAACCTGCCACCTGGAGATATTCCTGAACCCATGCAGCTTGGCCTGGCACGGCCTAAATTATCTCCAGAGGAACGCCAGCGCAGACGATCCCAGAACCTGTGCCTCTATTGTGGTGAAGCTGGTCACATGGTACGATCCTGCCCGCAGAAACTGAGTAAGTGCACCTCTTCTTCCTTGTCTATTGGCAATGTTAGTCCATCCCAATACTTAGTGGTGCCCCTTTCCTTTCAGCTTCCAGAAAGGCCGTGGAGGTGACGGCCATAGTTGATTCGGGGGCATGCAGCTGCTTCTTGGATATTAATTTTGCTCACCAGCAGGGTATTCCCCTCCAATTAAAAGAAAAAGGGTTCAACATATTTTTGGCTGATGGTTCCCGGATAAAATCGGGGGTAATTAACGAGGAAACCCCCTCCATTGCCACTGCCATTGCCGGCCAGCACCAGGAACTCCTCCCCCTGGATGCTATCGCATCACCCCTTTTCCCAGTCATTCTGGGGCTCCCATGGTTACGGGCCCATAACCCCCAAATTGACTGGGAAACTGGGGTAATCTCGTTCCCTTCCCCATACTGTCGGGAACACTGCCGCACTTCGGGCCCGGAGGTCCCCCAGTTCCTCCTGTGCTCTGAAGGGGATGCCGACTTAAAACAGGTAATCCTTGCAGCCTACCATGAGTTTCTAGATGTGTTCAGTAAACGGGGAGCCGATACTCTACCCCCCCACCGCCCGTATGACTGTCCCGTTGATCTGTTACCCGGCTCAGAGATTCCTTTTGGGCGAATCTTCCCCTTTTTGGAGCTCGTATTGGGGGCCCTGAAGGAATACATCGAGGACAGCCTCCAGAAGGGGTTCATCCGCCCCTCCACTTCTCCAGCAGGGGCGGGAATTTTCTTTGTAGAAAAAAAAGACAAAACCTTGAGGCCATGTATCGATTACCGGGAATTGAACAGGGTCACAATTAAAAACCGTTACCCACTGCCATTGGTACCGGAGTTATTTCAGAGCTTAAAGGCGGCAGTGGTTTTCACAAAGCTGGATTTGAGGGGAGCATACAACTTGGTTCGCATAAGGGAGGGGGATGAGTGGAAGACGGCATTCCGCACCCGCTTCGGCCACTTTGAATATTTGGTCATGCCTTTCGGGTTGTGCAATGCACCGGCCACCTTTCAACACTTTGTGAATGATATCTTTAGGGACTTCCTGGATGTCTTTGTTATCGTCTAGTTAGACGACATTTTGATTTTCTCACCTTCCTTGGGGGAGCACAGAATACATGTAGCGAGGGTATTGGGGTGGTTGCGGCAGCACGGGTTGTACGCCAAGGCAGATAAATGTTGCTTCGAACAATCCAGCATTACTTTTCTTGGCCTGATTATCTCCACCGCGGGGGTCGCAATGGACCCTCAGAAGGTCGCTGCAATTCTGGATTGGCCTGAACCCACAGACAGGAAAGGCGTCCAACGATTTATCGGGTTTGAAAACTTTTACCGGAAGTTCATCAAGAACTTCTCGGGTCTGGTCTCCCCCATTACTCAGCTAACCAAGCTTGGAACTCGGTTCAGATGGACGCCAGAGGCTCAGGAAGCTTTTGAAGCTTTGAAGAAGCTGTTTACCTCGGCACCCATTCTGGGTCACCCAGACGCCGCCCTACCCTACATCTTAGAGGTAGATGCATCGGAGAATGCGGTAGGTTCCATTCTTTCCCAGCGGAAGGGCACCAAGGAATTGCTCCATCCTGTAGCATTTTTCTCACGGAAACTTACCCCCGCAGAGAGGAACTACAATATCGGTGATCGAGAACTACTGGCAATCAAGACAGCGTTAGAGGAATGGAGGTACCTGCTGGAAGGTACCGTGCACCCCATCTTGATATTTACAGATCACAAAAATCTGGAATACCTGAGGACCGCCAAGCGTTTACGCCCACGACAGGCGAGATGGGCACTATTCTTTTCCAGATTTAATTTCCACATCACGTACAGGCCTGGATCAAAAAATACAAAGCCAGATGCGTTATCACGCATGTACGAGGACGCCAAGGAGATCCCTGTGCCCGACACTATCCTGTCCTCGGGTAACTTCTTGGCACTTCAGACGGACCTTCGTTCCAAGATAATGGAGGCGTCCACAACTGTATCAACTCCAGTTGGGGTGCCCCTCCAGAACAAGGGGGGACTCCTATGGAAGGAAGATTGGATTATGGTGCCGGAGGAAGCCCGAACCCTGGTCTTGGGACATTGCCACGACCACCCGATGGCAGGGCACTTTGGCCTAGATAAGACCCTAGAGCTTCTCCGACGCTCCTTCTGGTGGCTGGACATGGCTAAAGATTGTAAGGGCTATGTAAGATCCTGTATCACCTGCCAGAAGAACAAACAATCAAGGAACAAAGTTTGGGGTCTGCTGCGGCCTTTACCGATTCCTGAACGACCTTGGCAAAGAATCTCGCTGGATTTTATAGTCTAGCTTCCACCATCACTAGACCACACAGCAATCCTTGTGGTCGTGGACCGTTTATCCAAAATGGCCAATTTCATTCCATTGAAGAAAACTCCATCGGCAGCCGAGACTGCGCGAGTATTCATTTGTGAGGTTGTAAGACTGCATGGGGTCCCCGAAGACATTGTCTCGGACCGAGGGGTCCAGTTTATGTTGAGATTTTGGAGGGCATTATGCAAAGCCCTGGACATCAAATTGTCCCTTTCCTCTGCGTTCCACCCTCAGACTAACGGACAGACCGAAAGGACCAATCAGACCCTGGAGCAATACTTGCGATGCTACACATCTTTTGCTCAAGATGACTGGATGCCACTTCTACCCCTGGCGGAATTCGCGTACAACAACGCTTGCCATTCAGCAACGGGGCAGTCCCCGTTCTTTTCCAATTATGGGTTTCACCCTGTCTTCCTCCTGGATTTGGTCTCGGAATGCCCAGTTCCAGCAACACAAGATGCATTAACGTTTTTTTCCGCAAACAACAAAAAACTTCAAGAGGCCATCTGTAAGGGACCGCCCGGCGGTACCACTAGCACTCCACTGATCGGATGTTCCCAGCGCACGGAGTCTAAGCCCCAGAGTACTTGTTCACCAGGGCCCCTGATGGTGGGGATGGACTTGGAGTACCCCAGGACCAGGTCGTGACTACTGAGGACACCCGTCAGTGGTAGGGGTATTCGCCAGGGGCTCCCACGGGAGAGAGCCAGGTATGAGGAGGTCTGGAGACCCCGTAGAGAGGGACGGATGGATGGATGGATGGATGGCTGAGCAGGAGCAGGGTCATACAAGCCGGGTCGGTAACTATGGGGACGGTGCGGTACAGAGCAGCGGGCAGAGAATAGTCGGGTCACACGCCAGGTCAGCAACAGCAGGTCAGATCCAATAGGGGGCATTCAGGAGAGAGGTCAGGCAAGCAAGGGTCAAAACAGGAGAAAACAGCAAGGTCAGGGCACAATCCGGGTCAGCAACTTACTTCAAACAGGTTTCACAGGTTCACAGGATACAGAAGACCAAAAGGCACTGAATGACAGCTCAGGGCCGTTTAAATATCCCGCCCTGCGCTGTCATTGGTGCCAGGCGCGCGCCCGCGGTCACTACTGCGCATGCGCGAACCTGATTGCCGCGGTTGGCCAAGTCCCGGCGCTCGCGTACAGGGAGGTGTACTGCGCCTGCGCCGAGCCCAGCGGCGCGACGATCTCCGACATTGCCCCCCCCCTACGGGCAACCTCCGGATGCCCACCCGATCTCTCCACCACGGGTGATCACGAAGAAACTCCCGGACTAGTCTAGGTGCGTGGACATTATGAGCCGGTTCCCAGGAATTGTCCTCAGGACCATAGCCCTTCCACTTAAATAGGAATTGGGTCTGGCTCCCCCTTCTTCGGCACTTAAGGATCGTTTCCACCTCAAATTCCTCTTGTCCTTCGACCGTTATGGCCTCTGGGGGTCTGGATTCTCGTTCTGGGAAGGCATCTGGGATCACTGGCTTCAGCAGAGATACATGGAAGACTG